>NW_024429194.1:49222176-49432356 GCF_017639785.1 Mesocricetus auratus | reverse complement strand
TGTGCTTCCGGTCTTGATTCTCGAATATTCCCAGGAGTCTGGCCAATTTTCCTTTGACTCCAGCCTCTTCATATACTTCTCTCACAGGAGCACCACCAGGCTCTTCCTCCGGCTCCATCCCTCCTCCTGGAACAATCCACTGGTCTGGGTACCCACTGCTACTCACCAACAGCACCTCCTCCCCCCCGCGCTCGCTGTGGAAGCACAGGCAGGCAGGCCGCTTCTTGAAGCCCTTGTGGTCATTCGTCCGCGTCTGGTTGGACTTGAACTTCATCCTAGAGCCTGGGCCTGGCTCCTGCTGCCGCTGCTCCCTCCTCCACCGTGGGGACCCGGCCGCCACCACCCCGCCGGGGAGTCGGGCCGAGGACAGTCAGCGATGCTCGGGCAGCAGCACAGACACGGACGGCTAGGCCTGGCGGCCGGCAGGACGCGGGACAGAACGCGGGTCACTGCAGCCAGGCACAGCGGTGGAAGCGCCGCCTCTGCTCCGGAGGCCGCAGCTCTCCATGGAGCCCGCCACAGCTAGCAGCCATGCCCTGCCTGCTGCCATCGCCGCCTCTGCTGCTGCCACCGCCAGGGAAAGAGCACGGCTCCAGCCTTGTGCCACGCGGAGACAGTTGGAGGTGGAGGTGCCTAGCAGGCAGCGACTCCGAGGGTCGAACTTTCAGTTCTTTTCATAAAAATTTTCACAGTTGGCAAGAACATCATCAGGACATGTTGTACATCCTTTCTTTTCTTGTTGTGATGATAAAATACTTGATAAAAAGCAACTTGAGGGTAAAATTAGTTTGCTCTGACTCAGAGTTCAAGGTACAATCCACCAAGGTGGGGAAGCCAGGGTACTGGAAGCTTGAAGAAGACACTGACTTTGCTTCCACAGTCAAGAAGCAGAGCCCAAATGCAGGCATGTCACTGCCCAGTTTGCTTCCTCCATTTTATGCAGTCCAGGATCCCCCTTGACAGAGAATGGTCCCCCCAACAATTAAGACTTCTTCCCACATTGATTCATATAAGATAACCTTCCACAAGCTTGCCCAGAGACTACCTCACAGGTGGTTCTAGGTTCTGTCAGGTGACAGTGAGCACTTACTCTCACAGTGAAGTTCCTCACTTGCCTGAAAACTGATTTGTGCTCAGTGTAAATCAGTCAGAACGTGGCTTCTCAAAGCAGTCACTGTAGGGGAATTAGTCTGACCTAGGGACATCCGGTACAGCAAGGGAGATCCCGCTCTCCCCAGCACCTTGAAGACCTGGTCATTCCTTTGAGAAACACTCCAACCTTGGTTTCACATCAGTGCTGTCCCTTTACTCACATAAAGTCAGGAGCTGAAGGCAACTAAACAGCATCCCAACCACTGAGGATGGAGCATTTCCAGTGTAACTGGAGGCTCCAAAACACAACGTCTATTGATCAAGGAAGCAGAAAGGTGGGAAAGAAGCAACAAAGGCCAAAAACACAGTAAAGGTGGGTGTGCTTGGCCTAAAGAGAGGGCAGAGAAATTGAGAGTTACTGACACAGCCTTTCTTAAGCCTTCAGTTCATTCTTGAGTTGACATTGGGGAGTTTTAACTCTTTGTTGTCACAGTGTTGGGTAGCTAGTTATAAATCAGCAAGTTTTTCATACTCCTTGAAGATGCTATGAAGGTTACTTGGGGGAGTTGTCATCAATATTTTTATTCAGCTGTGAGCTCTTTGTACAACACTGCTGACTGAAGATGTATCCACTAGTATAATAGTGCAAGTCTGTTGTAACGGCAGCCAACTACTTTTTGCTTGGATTTGTGGCCCACTGTCAAAAGCTTGTGACTGGGGAGGTCATAGTCTGCAGTAGGGAAGTTACCATTTTTGTTTTTCTAAATGGACTTGAAGCACTTGTCAAATGCATTCTAAATAATTTTGCTCATGTCCATAAATTAGTGCTGCTGCCTGGTTAATCCAAAATGGTTCTTTTTTCCAGTGGGCATCAGCAATTATAGAGATCCACAATTAGTCAAAGTAATGAAAATAAGTGACTGTTGAGTGCTCAGTCATGATATAGTTAGACACCTATATCACCCTTTCAAAGACTTAGGAACATCATGGAAGAGGCTGTCTTCTGGGGATGATATGACCATTGAACTCTTGAACTCAGAGCAGCTGTGATGATCTGCACCGGAGTGGTAGCATCAACACTCTATAATTGGGGTGCAGCATCATACCTCTGAGGATTTATAGGTAGTTAATGGTTGATAGGAGAGGAAGAGGTGGTTTCCTTGGGACGAAACCGCTGGTAACGTTTCCATCCTCTAGTAGATAACCTACACCTAAGGTCCTTTCAGCAACCCTAGTGAAGCTCACTGCTTAATAAAAATGAAAATATACACACAAAAGCAGAAGAAGGCAAATTGGGGAAAGGTCATCAAGAGTGGGAGGGGCACAAGAGTGTAATTGGGGTGACTAAAAATACAGTATATATATATCATAGTAAACATATTATTACATATAATGGGCATGTTGCCAATAAAAGTGACAACAAAAGAAACGAACATGCTTCAAGGTCATCCCGGAAGGACCCCTCTCTTGTGGTCAGTGTGGGACTCTGTTACTCCAGCTCGGCTAACACAGCAATTCTTCAGGAACAGAAAGTGTCCCAATTCCTCACCTTATTGCCCTTCTTTAATATTTAAAATTCCTAGTGGAAGGAGAACTAGAGAGCAGATGGAGGTCAGGTAGGCTGAGGGAGAAAGTTTTCCTGAATCCTCAGAAGGCTACTTCCTACTCCTGGGGAAGTGTGGCCTCTTCCCTTTTACTGCATTTGTCTTTAGAAAGAGTCTCAGCTAACACTGAACTCCTGATCCTCCTGCCTCCACCTCCTGAGTGCAGAGGTTACTGGCAGGTACTGCCATTTCTGGTTAATTGTGGTGCTGTGTTCAAGGCTACTTCACACTTTAAGTATGTACTGTACCAACTGAGCTATATACCCAGTCTGAGCTAGTCATTTTATAGGTTTTTTTTCATTTTTCTCTTAATTATTTTAAACCTGTTAGATTATGTGAATTTCAGCTAATAAATAAATACATGTATGTGCTTTTTTTTCTTTCTTTCTTTTCTGTACCTTAACTTTAATCAGAGAATCTGCATCTGAACAGGCCAGTGCCCATGACTGTCTCTTGTGGCCACCTGTCACACACAAACTCAGTCAGAATGTCCCAAAGGCTCCATGAATCTTGACTTATATTCTCTGAAGGACCATGGAAATAGTTCTTTATGAATTGTAAATACGTGTAGTTTTTCTATTCGCAAATCTGGTCTGCCATGAAGAAAGAAACACTGTCACATAAAATCACTCCAACAGTTAGTTTCTGCCACCAACATAGGGAATGTCATTTTACCAGCAGTAGGGCTCCTAGACAAGACTCCTTACCCTGCGGGGATTTCGGGTTCCACTGTTACCTTGACTCCACAATGCAGGCGTGAACTGTTTCCTCATTCTTGCTCCATTGCCCTCCTGTGTTCCTATTTACATGGGCCCTGACCGCCTTTCTTTTTTATTTCACGAATTAATGTGTTTTATTGAGCTATACATTTTTATTTCCTCCTCTTCCATAGTCTTCCCTCACCTTTTAACCTCCTTCCTGTCCCTCCACTCCCAATTACTCAGGATATTATGTTCTTTTCCCTCCCTAGATGGAGTTATGTAAGTCTCTCTTAGGATTCTCTTTGTTATTTAGGTTCTCTGGGGTTGTGTGGTGTAGGCTGGTTGTCCTTTGCTTTATGTCCAATATCCACTTATGAGCGAGCACATATTATATTTGTCTTTCTGGGTCATGGTTACCTCACTCAGGATGGTTTCTTTTCTAGTTACATCCATTTGCCTGAAAATTTCAAGATGTCATCATTTTTTACAACTAAGTACCGTTGCAAAGTACCACTTTTTCCTCTTCCATTCTTCAGTTGAGGGGCATCTAGGTTATTTCCAGGTTCTGGCTATTATGAATAAGGATGCTATGAACATAGTTGAGCAAATGTCCTTATGGTGTGAGTATGCATTCTTTGGGTATATGTACAAAAGTGGTATTGCTGGGTCTGAAGGTAGATTGATTGCCAATTTTCTGAGAAACCACCATACTGATTTCAAAACCTTCTGTACAAATTTGCACTCCTACTAGCAATGGAGGAGTGTTCCCCTTACTCCATATGCTCTCCAGCATAAGCTGTCATCAGTGTTTTTTATCTTGGCCATACTGACAGGTATAAGATGGTATCATAGAGTGGTTTTGATTTGCATTTCTCTGATGGCTAAGAATGTTGAGCATTTCTTAAGTGCTATCAGCCATTTGAGATTCCTCTGTTGGGAGTTCTCTGTTTAGATCTGTCAGACATTGTTACTGTTTTGTCTTGTTGATTATGTCCTTTGTTTTACAGAAGCTTCTTAGTTTCACGAGGTCCAATTTATTAATTGTTGCTCTCAGCTTCTGTGCTACTGGTGTTATATTTAGGAAATGGTCTCTTGAGCCAGTGTGTTCAAGGCTACTTCACACTTTTTCTTCTATGAGGTTTCAGTAAGTTGGTTTTATGTTGAGGTCCTTGATCAAGTTGGACTTGAGTTTTGTGCATGGTGACAGATATGGATCTATTAGCATTCTTCTACTTGTTGAAATCCAGTTATGCAGGCACCATTTGTTGAAGATGCTTTCTTTATTTCAATTTTATAATCCTAGATTCTTTGTCAAAATTCAGGAGTTCATAGATGTGTGGATTTATTTCCATGTCTTTGATTCAATTCCATTGGTCTACCTGTCTATTTTTATGCCAATACCAAGCTGTTTTCCTTATTAAAGCTGTATAGCAGAGCTTGAAGTTAGGGATGGTGATACCTACAGAAGTTCTGTTATTGTACTGGAATGTTTTGGCTATGCTGGGTTATTTGTTTTTCCATATGAAGATGAATATTGTTCTTTCAAGGTCTGGGAAGATTTTTGATGGGATTTTGAAGGTTATTGCATTGAATCTGTAGTTTCCTTTTTGTACATTTGTCATTTTTACTATGTTAATCCTACCTATTTGGGAGCATGGACAATCTTTCCATTTTGTGATTTCTCCTTCATACACACAGTACACAATGGCTTAAGTTCAGTTTAAACTTTACTGTCCTTTTCTTTGTCAACAGTGCTGAGAACAAGGTGTTGGGCTTCACATTTCACACAATTGTCAAGGACATGCATTATATGTGCAAAGGGCACATTGCAGTCATTTATGTCTCGTGTAGGTATCACATGCTCAGGACAGAGACTCCTCAGCTCGTTCCCCTGGGTGAGTTGTCACCCCTCGTTTGTTTATTTGCTTGCTCATTTATTTATTTCCTGTCTGTTTGTTTGTTTGCTTGCTTCATGTCCCAAAACTCACTTTGCAGACCAAGTTGGCCTCAAACATCCTCCTATTCTGGGATTACAGTCTTGAATCCAATCTTTTTTTTTTAGTTTTTTTATTTAAATTAGAAACAAGGTTGCTTCACATATTAGACCCAGCTCCCTCTCCCTCCCCTCCTCCCATGCCTCCCCACCAATCCCCCAGCCTCCACCCAATCCCTACTCCGTTCCCCTGGGAGCGTGAGGCCTTCTATGGATGATATCTAGAGTCTGTCATTTGGTTCAGGGCAGGGCCTAGGCCTTCTCCCAAGAGCAAGGCTGAGAGAGCATTCCTCATTGTGGGATGGGCACTCAAAGTCCATTTGTATGCCAGGGATAAATACTACCCAAGGCCCCATAGATTACCTAGGCCTCCTAACTGACACCCACATTCAGGGGATCTGGATCAGTCCCATGCTTTCCACACGGCCATCAATCTGGGATCCAAGAGTTCCCCTTTGTTGAGGTCAACTGTTTCTGTGGGTTAGATCAGACCAGTCTTAATTCCTCCCTCTCTGTCACTAGGTTCCAGGAATTCAGTTCAGGGTTTAGCAGTGGGTGTCTGACTATGCTTCTATCAGTCATTGGTTGAAGGTTCTAGGATGGGTTATTTCTTCACACATTTGTTAATTTACTTACTTACTTACTTACTTACTTACTTACTTTTGATAAAGTCTCATTACATAGACCTTCATCTCCCAAAACTCATTTTGCAGACCCTGTTGGCCTCAAACCTCCTCCTATTATAGGAGTACAGGTAGGAATCTAATCTTAAAGGAGCAGAGTTTAACATTTACACTAACAGTTCATGTCTGGCTTTCCAGTATAGTTTGTCTTCCATTCCTATTGACAAAAGGTTTTATAATTATTTGAGAGTGACCTGAAGACCTTGGATTCTGGATGTGTGTGTGTGTGTACAAACATGTGAAAGTACTTTTAGGGGCCATAGATGTTTGAGTTGGAGCTGGCAAAGGAGGTATGAGGAAGAAAGAGAGAGAGAGAGAGGCTCCTGTTGCAGGGAAGCCGGCGCCTGATGCTAAGGTGCATTCAAAAGTGGCTATCCGTGTGCTATATATTTAGTGAATATTTCCATTTCTTTTTTGTCCTCTGATATCTGTCAGAGATGTTTGTTGTTGTTGCTTTGTTTTTGTATTTTTTCTTCTTATTTGGGGATTTTAAAACATAAAATGGATAGTAGTGTAATCTATAAATGCCCAGCTCCTTTCTGCTAGCCTATTGTCACTGAAGCAGAACACTGTGTAGAGTCTTTCAAGTCACACATTTGCATCCTGAGTGGTGGGACTTTCTGCCTGATGCTCCAGCTATGTCTCTGCTAGGCCATTGCAGCACTGTCAGACTAGAGTTGTCTGGTAGCACAGAGCATGAGTGATATGGGTGGGCTCCACACTCACACTTGGCTGCAGACTTTTCTAACACACTGTTTCATGAGACCTTCTGATGACAACAGTAAATGTGGAGCTGGGAGGAAGAGAAGGGGAGAAGAGGAGAGAGTACGTCATGGAGAAGCAGGTGAGGTGAGTGGGGGAGGCAGAAAAGGGGAAGAGCAGGATGAGAGATACTATAGTAGAGGGATTCATAGGTTATAGGAGAGGTCCGGCACCAGTGAGACCTCTAGCAATCTGGAAGGATAACACCAATTGGCAGGCTGGGCAGTGGTGGAGAGAGTGTCTTGTATGCCCGTTCCTGATGGTGAACTTGACGTCTGCCTTGTGTACCATCCTGGAACCTTCATCCAGTGACTGATGGAGGCAGAGGCAGACACTCACAATTAAACACTGAACTGAGCCCACAGAGCCCAGTGACAGAGAGGAACGATGAGCAAATTGGCAAAGAATGGGCAGGCGAAACCAGCAGAGACAGCTGATCTGAACAAGGGGGAGCTCTTGGACCCCAGACCGACATCTGGGAGGCCAGCATGGGACTGATCCAGACCCCCTGAGTGTGAGACATGTTATTGGGAGATCCGTTTGGGACACATGAGGCCTGGGGGTCTGAGACATCCAAGTCACAATCAAACACAAGACTTGGAGCAAGTGGTGGCATGTGCTTGTGAGGCAGCACTTAGTGGTCAAGGGCAGAAGATCCCCATGAGTGTGAGGTCTCCCTGGTGTATGGAACAGATTCCTGCCAGCCAGCATCGGAGACCTTGTCTGAATGTCCCCTAGTCACCATCAGAGCACTGTGTTCAGAGTTAGAGCCTCAGCAGAAGATCCATTTCTAACATGGAGTAACGATCACAGCCAGAATCAGGGTGTGGGGTGAGGAGAAAGAAGGATTCCCTCAGGAGCCTACACTTGGAGGGATGGCTGCAGGAGAAGCCAGCACAGGGCCACAAGGGAGGCAGCTGCCAGGGAGAAGGGAGAAAGCAGAACACTGTTCCCACCTGTTTTCCCTGTCCTCTGCCATCTGACAAGACAGCTTCAGTGAGACCCCTTAAACTTGAAGGATGCTTCACACCTCTTCTGTTCCCTGCATTCATTCAGATTCAAAGGTCAAGTCGTGTCCCAAGCTCTACAGACTCCAGTCACAACTTCCTCAAGTTGTCTCTCTCCACGGGTTCTTTGAGAAGCGTCTGATAAAATCCACAGCATATAAATCGATCCTTTTAGGTCTGTGCTGGTTGGCTTTGTCAGTAGACCTGAGCATCATCTGGGAGGAGGGAGCCACAGTTGAGAAAACGCCTCCATCAGATTGGCCTGTAGGCAAGGCTGTGGGGCGTGTTCATGATTGGTAATTGATGCAGTCCCCTGTGGCAGTGCCACTCCTGTGCTGCTGTCCCTGTGTGACTGAGAAAGCAGACTGAGCCAGCCTTGGAGAGCAAGCCAGTCAGCAGCTTCTTCCATGGTTTCTGCCTCTGCTCCAGCTGGTGCTCTTGTCCCTGACTGCCCTTAATGACCAGTAGTGATCAGGATGTGTGAGTCAGATAAACCCCTGCTCTCAAGTTGCTCTTGGCCCTGGTATTCATAACAGTACCAGATGGCAAACTGTAAAAGCTGTAGCCACCTTGTAGTTTTGTTGAAGCTCATTTATCTGCGTCCTCCTGACCCCCGTGGTCCCAGATACTCTTTAGATACAGGACCCTATCTGTTCTGATAGGGAATGTGGTATGATGGTTCTCAGGGACAATGAAAAAAATGCATTTACAGTTCACAACAGGAAAAATATTATTTATAAAACTGTCATTCATTAGATAATATAACTTTGAGTGTTGTATAGAAACCAAACCTGAGGCACAGACAAGATGTCATATTTAGCTGGATGGGTCCAAGGGACAGAATAATGGATGAATGAAACCACCTCAGAGGAAACATGTTAATATTTGTGCAATTTAAAATACAATGTAAAATTGCTTAGGTGTGTCTGGGGTACACTGAATTGCAAATTGCAAGTCAGCTTCATTTAAGCAATGCTTTGGGTGATTACAGACTGGGAAATCAGCTTTCATAGTTAGCATCTTCTAACAGACAGTCTGGGAGGTACCTTCTACAGTGGAGCTGACCCAGTCCCTCCAGAAGCTCACATTTGGCTCACATACGTCTGATCGAGGGAACAAAGGTTTCAGGTTCATCTCTTGGAATCTGGAAGGAAAGAGCAAATTTGGATATTTATAACTCAGAAACATGCTTGTGACTTAGATTAAAAATAACAAAAGATAATGAAGGCAAAACCACCACAGGCTTCAGGGCCAAGAGGAGATCAGAAAATAACATCGTGAATTGTAGAGAGGCATCCTGGAGAGGGTCTAGCAGAGGGATGGAGAGCTTTCAACTCCAAGTGGAGAGGGGCTAAGGAAACATGGAGTCAATGTCTGTTTCTCTTTGTGGTGTCCAGATCCTCTTCAGAGACTGTGGGAGGAGCGTAGGAGGGACACCCCATAAGAGAAGGGAACTTGTAACTAGAGAGGTAGCTGAGTGCATGGCAATCACAGATCACATATCATGCTGCTGTACAGACACACAGGACACGGAGTGCGTGCTCAGCAGGAAGGATACTGTGGGAGGGTTCTTTCTGTCACACTGCCAGTGACTGCGTGGGTGACAGCAGGGATATAGCAGAGTGACCTTGATTCTCCATAAGGTGTCCCAGGGTCAGACTATAGTCCCTGAACTCTGGGGCCTGACTCAGGGGAACAAAACTGAGAGAAGGAATCCTCAGTTCCCCTCAAGTGTTAAGGACCTGAGCACACAAGAGACCAAGCAAGGCCAGGCTGATGAAAAGACACAGCCAAGGGCACAACTTCAAGAGCAGCATTAGGTTACATAAACTTGGCTATAGCCAGGGGTCAGAATGAGGAATTTTATGTTTTTCTCTTGAGTGTAGCATACCGCTTCTGTGAACTTATCTTCACAGGCCATTTGGGTCTTCTCTGGAGTCAGTGGACTGTTGAGACTCAATGGTCCAGACATGCCTCTCTCCTCTCGTGCTGCGCTCACTGCATCACGGATGTCAAAAAATATCGAACATCCCAGGAACACCCCAGACTCCCCAGACCCTTGAGAGAAATGAGCCATGTGCTTTATGACATTAACTGCCCCTCCTTTCTGAATATATATGCATACTTGTATATGTACATACATGTAGTATATAATAATAATATACATATATAATCTATAGACCACCATGATTAAATTGTTGTAGAAAATAATTTAACTACTTAGAATCCTAGCTTATACAATTGTTTTAAATAGAGCAAGCATATGCAGGCATGAAGTTGATTATTGCAATATAAAAAGTCAAATGGACCTGGAACTGACTTGTGAAGCAACCTCGTTTCTTATCTAAATTTAAACTGGAAAATAAAATGAAAAAAAGGCCAATGGAATCTGATAGTTCATGTTAGGCAGATTGGGAATATTTGAAGCACTTTACCATGTTGGTAAGTTACTCTATAATTAGAATGTTCAATAGGGACTCCCTCTGTAATCTCAGTAGACATGGAACAACCAAGCAGACGAATATCTGTCCACCCTACAGACATCAAGGAAGCATGGACTCAGTCATGGAGCAGAGCTTACCTTAGATAAATACAGGGTGTTGTGTCATCTGCTGGGTCTGCATGCCTGCCCTGCCCTGGACTGAGAGAATTTATAGATAAATGATGCCTGTGATCTCCATCTATGGATTTGACCTGAAAGTTTAATGAATGAAGCAACTACAGCAGCCTTTACCTTTACTGCCAACTCATTGAGATCTGCCAACAGAGACCCTCCAGAGGCATTTGTGTTGGGGTTTCTGTGCTTGTCTCACGAAGTGGATACTGGACATCGGCATCTTTATTTCGCGGCTGACCACCTGGAATTTTGAACATGATTTTCTTTTCATACACTGGTTAGTTGGACACCTGTGCACATGCCCGGCTATCATAGCACATGTGTGCAGCCCTTATATGCATGACAAGGATGAAGAGGCTGAACCATGACCTCCTTCAGGTACAAAAAGCCCCCTCTTCTAAAACCCTGGTAGCTAGTGTGGACTCCAAGTTTTAGACACTTTTGTTTCCATTGATTTTCTCATTGAAATAACATCAGGAAAGAACTCCACACTATCCCTTACTGCAGGAGGAAAAGCTTCACCCACATCTCTGTATTAATGAAATCGACACTGTCGAGCTACTCTCACCACCCACACTTTGCAAAATTCTAGCAAAGAGGACATCATTTTAGCAGGAGCTGTCTGGTTTCTATGCACATCTCTGGCCACACTGCAGGAAAAGAACACCTCTCAGGAAGGACATGGCCTTAGGAACACATGCATCACAGAGGAGGGGATGAAGAGGGAGCTGAGGGCCAGCATGGGGCTTGGAGGTTGCTTTGTTCTGTACTTTTAGTGCTGGAGAAAATCATGTTAGATGACTCATCTCTCTGCCTAGCAGTATGCTTGATAGAGTTTGTCCACAGCTTGTCCACAGATACAGGCTTCCTGTGCCTTCCATAATGAGAGGCTCTCAGAAAAAAATCCAGACAGAGTCACAGGTTCTCAACATAAGCTCTTTGGTGCAAGAAGAAAACAGTGAAAGCTTACTTTAAAGTAGAACTAGAGAACTCTCAGGTGCTAGCACCATGAAAACAAAAACAAATAAACAGACAAACTATAAATCCTACACACCCGCAGTCTCTGTAACTTAAAAAAAATCAAAATTATGTCACTTGAGCTGCTTTCATTCACCTGTAAATTTATTGAATTATTTCAACAATTCATCAAATTTAGGGTTAGGTAAGGCCACAAAAGACATTTTATGGAAAACAACTTAGCAAGGTGTGTCAGTATTTCTAAATACTCACTCCCCATTATCTAGTAACGCCTCCGCTGGAGAGGCAGTTTAGGGAAATTTTCGGTTTATTTTAGGAATATTTATTGAATAGTTCAGTAGCTGGGGTAGAGTTAATTACAACTGAATCCCCCTGCAGCCATTAAAATCATGATTGGTAAGAATGTCTTTGTCTGTTTTGTTTTTGAGACATTATGTCTTTATATGGCTGAATTTGACCTGAATTTGATCCTCCTGCCTTAGTCTCCAGAGTGCTGAGTTTATAGGCCAGCTCACCATGCCTGGCGATTGTGTTTGCAAAAACACAAAGAATTGCTCATGTAATGAGCAATAATAAAGTAAGTTGAAAAAAACCTGACAATCAATAAAATTACATGAGCAACATCTTAGTAATTTACAGTAAGAAAATCAGACAAACAGAATTACTACTAAACAATGGGAAGAGATATCAAAGTCTGCTTTATGTTATTGATTTTTCCGAGCCCTTAATCTAAAAAGGGTAAGAAACACTACAATCCATCAGATTTCGCACATCTTTTCACCTCCCAGCAAAAACTCAGAAGAGGACAATTCAGTTTTCAATACATCCAAATGAAAGCAGAAAGCACTCACACAGTCCTCTTCAGCAATAAAACAAACCCACCTTTGACACATGCTTTTCTAGTGTTCTATGATAAAACTGACTTGTACACTGCTTTCTGCTAGTAGCTTAATGCTTAAGCAGTCAAATTTAGAGCGTCCTAACCTTTTATTTTGAGAGAGAGAAAAATCTGTGAGGACCTACTCCACAGAATCCAGGGTTTGTATTCTTGCCTGAATCATTTAGTGTGGACACCCTGCCCCATCTCGATCCCACCATGAGTGACCAGTGCAGAGCCATCAAGATAAATGTGAGTCAAAGGCAGCTGCCTGAGGAAAGGTTGAAAACAAGCCAATCAGAAGGGGACTGACCCCTGTCAGGACATAATACTGAAATTAAAACACTTTCCACCCTTCCCCCAAGGTCCTGTCCCCCCATATATACATATACATATATATAAATATACACACACTTATATACATATACATATTTATTAACACACATATGTATATGCATATACATACATGCATATATGCATACATACATACATACACACACATACATATCCCAATCAGAGCCAGACCAACGGCAGGACAAGTGCTGCATAGTGATAATGCCCAAATGCAAATTCAAACAAGGTGCACAGAAACACATTCATTGATAGTTTGGCTGCAAAAAGACCTAGGATCACCCTACACCAGTGGATCTCAGCCTTCCTAAAGTTGCAAAACTTTAAGACAGTTCTTCATTTGTAGTGACCCCAAATTATAAAATTAGCTCCTTGCTCCTTCACAGCTGTAATTTGGCTACTATTATAAATGGTAAGGTAAATATCTATTATGTGACCCTCTTAGGGGCACATCTCACAGGTTGAGAACCACTGACATAAACCATTTGGCACAGGTCTGCAGATGTCTGGAGTCATCACCTTATTGTGCAGGTCCTCTGCAGGAGTCAGAAACAACCAAGTTGCTCACAGGATTAAAAGTTCATCTACTCAGAAGCAGTTGGACTAAACGAACATATTTAACCACTGTTGAGCATGGGGCTTCTTCCAAGTCTTGCTGGGCTGCAATTGTCCACCATGGAGAGTAATTCGCTGTGCTATCTGCAATTGTTTATCTAGACAGTCAAGTCAAAGGCACCTAAAATCACTCACCAGAGAAATCTCTGGGCATTTTAACCAAGGAAGTCAGGAGTTTGGGTTGCTTGAAGTGAGGAAATTCAGCCTAATGTGGGTAGCACCATTCCACATGCTGGGTTCCACACGTATATTAAAAACATAAAATGAGCCAAGACTCTTTACTAATTGCTGGCTCTTTGCCGAATGTCTCTTTGTGACCATCTGTCTCAAGTTACTGTCCACTCTGGTGGACTGTGGGCTAAAATTTGAGTCACAACAATCAGTTCCTTCTCTCCAGTGTGCCTGACTTAACTGGGGATTTGTAAAGATAATCTTCATAGAATATTCTGGTAACGAGATAATTTCTACTCCATAACCCTAAAATTCTACAAGACTCTATTGTTCAGATCACTGGTAAGCAGCCCTGGTCACAAGTCAAAGTTCAGGAATTCCACATCAGTCCAGAAACCTACACAAATTACTTTTTCCTAGATCATTTCCTTGACCACTAGGACTTTACATCCACACCATGAAAACTGCCCCTTTATTAACATTCAAAGCTGTGTGTTATCCTGGTGAACAAGCTGAAATCACCACTGTTCAAAGGAAACACTTATGACAGTGAAGGCAATATCCATTTTCCTGGTCAACAGGTATAAACTACTGATGTTTTGACAAAATAAGAATAGCCTGTGTCTGGGGAAAAGGCACTCAATGCCCAAAAAACACAGTCTTAGAATATCAGGTCACAGAGGTATACATGGAAACCTATGAAGAGCTGTGTTGGATGGAAGGTTGGTTTTGCAGGCCCAGCCCCGGCAGCCAAGGTTGCGAAACTTGTAAGAATTGTCCATCTTCAGAAGTCCCATTTCTATCCCCTGGAGAAACCCAGAATGGATGTGAGAGACCTTGGCCTTCTGTTCATGTCCCACCGTGAAGACACCTCACAAGGAAACCAGGCTGGAAACAGCTCCCCTCTTCACATCTCAGCAAATAAGCCAAAAGATATGACACCTCAGTTAAATATATCTTTCTGTAAATTGATTTTAAAGGATTTGAATTCTTCATGATTATTACCTTTAATTTTCACACTTTAAAGCAAATGCCTTTTTCCTAGTTCCAACTATTTCCAAAAGGTTAGCATATATTTAAAGCTCCTAAACATTGGGCCTACAGAATGAGACAGTGTTGAATTTTAAAAGGGTATCTGGTATTTGTTTTAATTCACATATACTCAACCAAAGGAAATCCTTCCTTCTACCAACTATTATATTTAGCAATGTCTGGAAATAGTTGTGGCTGCTACGACTGGGAGGTAACATGTCAATGTCGTCCACAGGTTAAGGATGCTGGTGACTATCTCATAATCCATGGGCAGCCCCATGAAGAATTACACACTTAAAACTATATAAGGGACAAATCTGGGAAAGCCTGATCTAATGATCACATCTAGGTATGGGAAACATAGAGAGGAAACACAGATGCATGCTTGGCCAAGGTCTCTGGTCTACACTTGTGGTTTGCAGTGAGAAACTCTATGCTATCCTTCAGTGAGATTCTCTGTACCTTCATCAATTGTTGGGTAAAGAGTGAATAGTTCCTTAGTGGAATCATTTTCTGTAACACCCTGGGAGAAAGAAAACTTCCTTTAATACACTTACCCATAATGACTCATCCAGGGTGCTCTCTGCATTGCAGTAATGCTCCATGTCCAGGGTCAAAATTCTGCCATCGTTCATGAATCCAGCCTGGGGCAGGGGAGAACTGACTGTTGATACAGGCTCAGGAGGCCAAGTCTATAGACAGTTTGCTCAACCATACTTTGGAAAATCTTCATGGACTCAGATCTGACAGCTGTTTTTAGGATAGGGAGCCGGCTTAGTGCTCCTGGGAAAACACTGTGGTAGCCATTGCTAATTACCAGCTCAACAGGAGGCAGGTTTCTGAATATCCCGGGAAAGGATCTTCTTGACTGGGTTAACTGTAGTGGAAAGACCAGCCCTAACAATGGGTGGCACCATTCCCTTGGCTCAGTTCTAGACTGCACGAAAGGTCAGTCACTGAGCACAGTTCTCACAGCTTTCTTCTTCCTCACTGTGATGCAATATGAGCACCTGTTTCAAGTTCCTCCTTGCCATGATGAGTGGGACCTTCCAACTACAAATCAAAATGAATCATATGCCTTTAAGGTTTTTTAGGGTGTTTTCTCACAGCCACAGGGAAAGTAAATAATATACTAGGTAAGCTCTCTAGCCATCTTTGAAATGACAATAAATCAGGTGATATGCAGAAGTAGAGGCAGATGATCAACACAGAGCAAGTGCTCAATAGTACTATATACATATTAATCTCATATTCTGTATTCACACGACTCTGAAACACTGAACATAACTGAACAGAGGTGATGGCCTCTGTAACTATGGTCTATACTTAGGTGAAGGGCATTTCTGTTTCATTTGCCTTCCAAATGCTCACTGCTTCCAGATTTTTTCTTTTAGAAATGTCTAGGCTGTCTTCTTTGACCTTATTCATCATGTGGTGCTAAGGGTTTCAACAAATACTATTTTATTTTATAGAATATAAGCTCTGGAGCTCATCTGCTCCATTTTGTACAACCATGTCTAGAGTCAACTGCTTCCTGTCTGTATTCATCCTGCCTGTGGTGGCCACCAGATCCATCCCCACACTCTCAGGCCTTCTTCTCCATAATATTCTCATGAGACTCTTGTAAGTACTCAAGCCAGGTATAGCATGTAACATATCAAGAATCTACTCAGTCTTGCCGTTCTGTGTGAATCAAAATTAAAGCTGTTATTCTGAATCTTCCCCCCCCAGGGAGGCATCTGCGCACACAGACTCCATTTCCTAGCCATCTCCACAGTTAAGTGGCAAAATCAGTCTCAAAGATGTCTGACCAAAGCAAGGTCCACCACTTACAGGTTTGGCACTTGATGTATCATCCACATGAGAATGCCTTTGCCTACTGCCTTGTGTCGATGGCTCTGTGGTGGACTCCAAGTCCATGCACAGGGTTCCAATAGAACCCTCAGGGACGATGACAATATTCTGTGCCTACATGTAAAATATAGTAGTCAGTAACTATTGGTGGTCACTGTATACTTGAAATAGTTAATGCAAAAGTAGGGCATAATCTTAGTTTAAGTGTATTTTGTTAATTTAAATGTGAAATGAAATGGCCATCATGCACCTTGCGGTTACATTTAAGAGTGCAGTCTAAAGGGATAAAGTGCCATTAGAAATACAAGTCCCTGAGTGATTGGAGCAAGTTCTCCTGTCCCAAATCTATGCAGGCCACAAGGCTGTTACCTAAATGAGAAAGAACATAACAAAGGATTAAGATCCTGAGAGATGTTGGTTATTTGTTAAGCTGTCAGACAACTTTAAAATGTAAAATGGTCTTTTAAGAGGCAAAAGATAATTATTTTCTACTATAGAAACTTTTCTAGGAATTTCTGTGTCATGGTTTTTCATGATATGCTTGATATATTTAAACAATGAGTAACCATTGGCATATAATTGCAATTTCATGTAGCACTATTGTTACAGAAATTATTCTATTTTTACCTTTATGTGTGAAAAGAATTACTATCAGATCTACTTTCATGAACACACACAGTCACAGGTTTTCCAATTATTCACTCTGCAATGCACAGGGCTAGCTGGTTCTCTCTCTGCAGCTGACATCTCTGAGCAGAGCAGGAAATCTCATTGAACTTGGTGGTAATTAAACTGAGCACAAGAAGTACAAAAACAGACTGCTATTTTGTCCTGGCTGGTTTTTCTGTCAACTTGACATCAGCTAGATTCATCTGAGAGGAGGGAACTTCAATTGAGGAAATGTCTCTATAAGATTGAGCTGTCGGCATGGTGTTGGGCATTAGTGATTTAGTGGTTGTTAGGAGAGGACCCAGCCCACTGTCGTTGGGGCCACCCCGGGCTGATGTTCCTGGGTTCTATAAGAAACCAGGCTGAGAAAACCATGGGTAGGGAGCAGACTATCTCTTCCTGGCCTCACCATCAGCTCCAGCCTCCAGGATCTTGCCCTGCTTGAGTGTCTGCCCGAATTGTTTTCAATGAAGGGCTGTAATATGGAAACGTGGGTGAAATGAACCCTTTATGCCCTAAACTGTTGCTCACGGTGTTTCACGGCAGCAGTAGACACCCTGACATAGACACGTCTGTTGATGCCCCTTTTCTTCCCCATCAGAGCAGTCAATGCTGCCATGTGCATTTATAGACTGTTCTGTTTGCAGCGCAAATCCTTCCCTCAATCCTTCCTCTGCTCACTTTATACTTCCCAAGGTAAGGGTGGCGACCTCCAGTTATTAACATGTCTTCTCCTCTTTCCAGAGTGCAGCGGACTGCACCACCATATCTGAGACAGAAAATAAAGAAGAATGAAACAAGCAAGCAAGTGAGCTATTATTCTGTACTGATGTTATACATTCTAGGTGTATTGACTCTAAAGGTAATTTCCTGTGGCGAGGTATTAACATCCTCCTTGAAAAACAGTGAGATAAATGAATGTAAGCTTAACCAAAAAGCATCTATTTGATTCAGGAGAGAGAGAAGAGAAAGAAAGACAAACACACAGGGTGGAAGGGGAGAGAGAGAGATAGGAAGCCTGGTTGATTTGGGGAGATTAAGTAGGTTCCATATGTAATCTATTAGCATATAGCACAGATTATCAATGTTTGGGACAAGTAACACTCAGGACCTATTTGTCTTGGCTTTCCAAGTATGATAACATTTTATTTATTCATTTGTTTGTTTTTTCTTATTGAGGGGGACCCCAAGAAGAATGGCTCCTTGTCACACAGGGAATGGAGCAGAAGAACTGAGGAAGAGCAGTCATTTGTTCCCTCTTGGTGATCGACCTTCCCCAGTTCCCTGTTCACATCCACAAACTCATCCTCCTCCTCTGCCGCCTTGGTACCTCCCCACTGCTTTCAGATCCCTTCACTTTGCTCCCTGACTTTTACCTCGATGCTTAGTCCAATCCAGCAGGCATCATCTCCTTCCTTGCATTTGAGTGCCTGGGACATGGACATCGGAAACTGATGATTTCAGAAGAGACAGGTGAGTGAATGATTGAGTAGTGTTTGTGCTGCAGAACTGCCAGGGACAGCCTCTATTCCATTACTTCACTAACTACAAAGCAAACTAAGGCATTGTTTTTTAGGATTTCCTGGGTGTTCCTGGCCCTCACCACAATCTCCTTTCTCTTAAATCCTCCACTCATGTTCTTTTTGACCTAGTGGCTTTAGTGCCTTGCCACTTCTTTTCCAATACTGTGTCCTGACTGCTTCTTGACAGTTGGGTACTATCACCTCAATAGGACAGGCATTTCTCATTTCCCTTTGTTTCTCAACAAGAGAACAGCAAAAGATGCCTGCTGGTTGCATAACTGATTTTAAAACTATGGATCCACAAAGACATCTCCTACTTTAATAAAAACCCTCTTCTAGCTAGGAAACTATATACCTGTTATATCCAATTTCATTTGCCTACTAGAACTAAATATGTTGTTTTGCCTGTAATTGTTCTTGGTACATTTTGCTGTCAGAAGACATTGAGCCACATCCCCCGACCCACAATGACCGCATGTTACCTGAATGTATCTGGGAATCTGTGTGGACACATAGACATCAATTTCTCCATCCTCTCCTTTGGGCACAACAAGCATGCTTTGGGTTTCCATATAAAAATGTTCCTGACCGCCTATATGTATTTCACTTAGAAGTCACAAGCTGACTGAATAAAACAGGGAGTCTCTCCCACCTACTCCCTTTGTTTCATGACAAGGAAATTCCACCAAGTGAGCTCTAGACAGAGAAGTCACACAGTGAAGGTGACAAACACCTACCTTCTGCTTTCAGTATGAACTCAGAGAGGTAGAGGGGACTTTCGAGCCTGTCAGTGTGTACATCTAGACATGACAAAAGGAGATCTGAGTTTCTAGAGTCAAAAATCTGTCACAGGAGACTTCTAGTTCCAAGATGAGATGAAATATTTTGCGTCTTCCCCCATCCCTCCCACTAAATACATCTAGTCATCTGAAACTTAAATGTAAAGGGATTTAAGAAGTATGACTGTTAGTTGTGCAAAATGGAGTCATTCATGTCATATCCAAAGAAGGTGTCATTAAAAGACCATTGGGGAAAACACTTGCTGTGTATATGTATTTTAAAGCCATCTTCCAAGTACAACCCAAGTGATGAGGCCTAACTGTAAGTACACTATTCTAATTAATATCTACCAAATAATGACACATGCCAGTCAGAATGTATCTGTGCCCTGCTAGTGATGGTGCCAATGCCCCTGGGATTTTTTTCTTTTTTTTTTAATTTTATTTTCCAGTTTAAATTTAGATAAGAAACAAGGTTGCTTCACAAGTCAGTTCCAGGTCCCGCCCCTGGGATTTTTTAAGTAGGAACTTTTATCTTTTCTTCACCAACAAACCCTGACTTTCCCTTTGTTCTCTAGATAATAGGGTATCTTCTCTGTACAAATCTCCCATATTGCATTTCTATTTCATGTATATTGTACCAAATAAATCCATTTCTAAATTCTCTCTCTCTCTCTCTCACACACACACACACACACACACACACACACACACTCACACACACTATAAACTGACAGAAGTTCCTAAAGAGTAGACAGGAAAAGCAGAGTGTGTAAGGACTTCAGGATACAAGTAAAGAATCCCATTGGCAAGTGTCTTTCAGGGTAACCACCATCATGCACCTCATGTGTGTCAATGTTGGTTCTGAAGAAGCCAGAAATCCCAAAACACCCACAAGCAATAAAACCTCACTCCCAGTACAGAGGAAAATCAATGTGTCTTATTGTAGGATTTCCTGGGTGGTTCTGGCCATCACCACACTCTGCTTTCTCCTAAATCCTCCACTCATGTTCTTTTTGATTTAGTGCGTTTAGTGCCTTGCCACTTCTTTTCCAATACTGTGTCCTAACTGCTTCTTGTTAATTAGGTGCTAAAGCTTGAGAGAACAGATATTTCTCATTTCCCCTTTTTTTCTCAACCTCCAAGAGAACATCAAAAGATGTGCTGGTTACATAATTTTGAAGCTATAGGAAAAACAAACAGCCTCATGAAACCTGAGGAGAGAAGCCTAGGATGACAGAATCCCTTCAGAAAAACACACAAATCTGAAAAAGGCAATGAATAGATTAGAAAAAAAGGAGAGTCTCATAAACCATGTGACAAAGTAAAGGGACTTTGACCTTGTGTCACTGAAATCAAGTATTTATGAAGTAATGGTTGAATATTTCCCAAACTTAGCAGAAAATGTGAACCCAGAGATTTAAGAAGCTGAGTGACCACCAACCTGGCTGAATCCAAATACAGAATTCTGAGTTGACTACAGCACAAAAGTTCTGTACCCCTTCCTCCAGTCACCATGGTTACTGAGGAGAAATAACAAAGTGTACTTAAAGTGCTCTTTCTTGCAAAGCAGGCACTGACCTTTTCTCTGCCTAGTTTTCAGGATAGGATAGTTTTGTGTTTATCGTTTTGAAACTGAACTGTACTGTGTCAGAATTCTGTATTTGGTGACTATATCCTGCAACAATAAGAAGGAAGTCACAGTAACAGGACAGGCTGGGCTTGGAGGAGATGATGCCCTTACACCACATGTGATTCCATCAGAGGCACAGGGAAAGGTGGTGTGAGCCAGGGACCTATGCTCCACGAGCAAAATCCACTGAGGCTGTGGATGATTTCTAGAAGGCAAAGGAAGCCCTAAACTAGACATGCCCTGAATGTTTCCCAGCTGCTCCATTTTAAAGGAAGTTTTACCTTCAAGAATTTGATCAACCATTTTGAATGCTTCATCAACATCCCCACACGCCAGTTTCCTTTCTGAATCAAAGAAGGACTTGTGTTGTATAGCTTCCTGCAGAGAGTAGAAAATCAGGCATCCTGGGTTAGAAAACCTCCCCTTGGGAGTGCCAAGTGCTGTGTGAAATGATCAGGTCTGGGTAGCATCCCCCTTGTGGAAGGAATCCAGGCACTCTCCCACTGGCCCTGGGAAGATAAGCTGAAAGCCAAGCTTCAGAGATTCTCCAGTGTGCCCAGGGAGTCTAAAGATACTGAGCCTGCTCAGAAAATGCTTACTACCTCAGGGAACCTGAATGGAACTATTGTATTCAATGCAGATGTTTCTCTGGGATTAACAATTCTCTCGGTATCCAAGGCCACTTAACTGACTCAGACCCAGACTAGTCATCTCTCCACGGTCATTTCCTCCACTTCCTAGTGTGTGACTGTAGGCCTCTCTGGGCATCATCTGTGCCAGGCACACATAAATCTGACTGTGAAGTGAGACGTGTAAAAGACACGGATGACATACGTGCCGTGTAAGTGCTAGCTAAAACCACTAATGAGTAGGCTCTGCCTGCCAGACTCAAGCTCCTTCTTCAAGGCCATGAGATTTTCATTCACACAGGGCAGTGGCACACCAGGGGCCACCAGCCATGGGTTGACGGTTCACATAAGGCTTGCCTGGGTACCACAATCCCAGTTGCTGATTGTCCATTGGACAACTCTGAGTCAATTTCCCAAACTCCTTGTCAGAAAGGTGGTTAAGGACTACAGTGTGCTGAGAGTTGAGCAGAGCTCCCTGACTCATACTGGCAGCTGAGTGACACAGGAGCGCTTGACCTATGTCAAAAGGAAAGTTGACTCTCGTGCAAGACCAGTGTCTGGTATTTTCTGCAAGCAATTAGGCATGTGTTAGTTGAGGATAAGATAGGAAGGGAAAAGTGCTATGCACAACTTTCATTTGTCTGTTTAGCATAATGGGGTAGAGTGGATATTTAGACACCGGTAAACATTACAACCAAAATATGATGAATCATTACTCAAATAAGTTCTTTCAACACTAATTATAACCCAAAAACAAATTTTTCAGGGAAAGAATATACAAAGTAGCCAAGAACACCATGAAATGAATGAAAGAAAAAACTGAAAAGGGAGTTTGAATTTCAAACTAGCCAGAAAAACAATAAAGCATTTTTTCCTTTCACATGAATTCATTTATTTTTTAAGAATTATTTCTTCATTATGTATACAGTGTTCTGTCTGCATGTATCCCTACAGGCCATAAGAGGGCACCAAATCTCATTGCAGATGGTTTTGAGCCATTATATGACTGCTGGGAATTGAACTCAGGACCTCTAGAAGAGCAGCCAGGTCTCTTAACCTCTGAGTTATCTCTACAGCCTTCACATGACTTTATTTTAATTTGAAAATACTAAGAGAGATTTCCAGAACCAAGTACCATGTACCTAGGAATAAGACATGACAGGCCACACACTCAAGGCCAAGTGGAGACCCTGATAAAGGATTCACCCTCAGATCTGTTCCTGTCTGTGGCCTTCTCTCCATGGATGCCAGCCCAGATTACTATACCCAGCAAAGCTTTCAATCACTATATATGGAGAAAGCAAGATATCCCTTGACAAAATCATATTTAACAATACTTATCCACTAATCCAGCCATACAGAAAGGTCTGGAAGCAAAATTCCAACCCAAGGGAGTTAACTACACTCAGAAAAATAAGGCAATAGATAACCCCACTTTACCAACAGCCAAAAGAAAAAGGGGGGTGAGTCCACACACAATACCACCAACAAGTACAAATTCAAAATAAACAAGAATTAACAATCAATTGTCATTAATTTCCCTCACTGTCAATGATCTTAATTTGCCTAAAAAAAGACATAGGCTAACAGAATGGATATGAAGATAGAAACCATCCTTCTGCTGCACACCTCAACTTCAAAGACAGATGATACCTCAGAGTTAAGGGTTGAGAAAAGATTTTCCAATTAAATGGACCCAAGAAACAAGCTGGCAGAGCAATCCTAATATCTAATTAGACTTCAAACTAAAATAAATCAAAACAGATGAAGAAGGTCATTACATATTCATCACAGGAAAAATCCATCAAGATGGAGTCTCAATTCTGAGCATCTATGCCCCAAATACAAAGGTATCCACATTCGTAAAAGAAAATACTAAAATTCAAATCACACATAAAACCTCACACACATATAGTGGGAAACTTCAACACCCCACTCTCACCACTAGACAGGACCACCAGACAGAAACTTAACAAAGAAACAAAGGAACTAACAGAAGATATAACCCAATTGGATTTAACAGACATCTATAGAACATTCCATCCAAACACAAAAGAATATACCTTCTTCTCAGCACCACATGGAACTGTCCCTAAAATCGAACACATACTGGGCAATATATAAAAGCTTAACAGGTACAAAAAATTGGAATAACCCCCTGTTTCTTATCAGACCACCAGGCTTTAAGGTTAGAATTCAACAACTCAAATTGCAGAAACCCTACAAACTCTTGGAAATTGAACAATGTGCAACTGCATCATTCTTGGGTCAAGGAAGAAAAAAAGAAAGAAATTAAACATATCCTAAAATTCAATGAGAATGAAGACACAACATACCTAAACTCTTTTTATGAGGCTTCAATTACCTTGGTACCTGAGTCACACAAAGACACAACTAAGAAAGTGAACTACAGACCAGTATCCCTCAAGAACATTGATGCAAATATACTCAATAAAATACTAGCAAATCGAATCCAAGAACACATCAGAAATATCATCCACCATGATCAAGTAGGCTTTAACCCAAGGATACAGAGGTGGGTAAACATAAAAAATCCATCAATGTAATCCACCATATAAACAAACTGAAACAGAAATATCATATGATCAACTCACTAGATGTTGAAAAAGCCTTTGGCAAAATCCAGCGCCCCTTCACCATAAAGGTCTTGGAGAGATCATGAATAACAGGAACATACCTAATTATAATAAAAGCAATATACAGTAAACCAACAAACAACATCAAACTAAATGGAGAGAAACTCAACATGATTCCTCTAAATTCAGGAACAAGACAAGACTGTTCACTCTCTCCATATATCTCTTCAATACTGTACTTGAAGTTCTAACTAGACAACAAAAAGAGATTGCGGGAACACAAATTGGAAAGGAAGAAGTCAAACATTCACTATTTGCAAATGATATGATAGTTTATGTTAGTGACCCAAAAAATTCTTCCAGGGAACACCTACAGCTAATAAACACCTTCAGGAAAGTGGCAGGATAAAATATTAACTCAAAAAAATCAGTAGCCCAATTATATACAGACAATAAATGGACTGAGAAAGAAATCAGAGAAACATCAATCGTTACAATTGCCACAAACAACATAAATACCTTGGGGTAACACTAACCAAACAAGTGAAATGCCTGTATAACAAGAGCTTTGAGTCTATAAAGAAAGAAATTAAAGAAGATACCAAAAAATGGAAAGATCTCCAATGCTCTTGGATAGGTAGAATAAACGAAGTAAAAATGGCAATCTTGCCAAAAGCAATCTACACAGTCAATGCAATCCCCATCAAAATCCCAGCACTATTCTTCACAGGCCTGGAAAGAACAATTCTCAACTTTATATAGAAAAGCAAAACACACAAGATAGCCAAAATAACCCTGTACAATAAAGGAACTTCAGGCAGCACACCATCCCTGACTTCAAGCTCTATTGTAGAGCTATAGTCCTGAAAGCAGCTTGGTATTGGTACAAAAATAGACAGGTAAGCCAATGGAATTGAATTGAAAACCATGATATGGACCCACACACCTATGAACACCTAATTTTTACAAAGAAGCTAAAATTAAACAACGGAAAAACAGAAATCATCTTCAACAAATGGTGTTGGCATAACTGGATGCTGGCTTAAAACATTGTAGACAGATCCATATCTATTTCCATGCACAAAACTTAAGTCCAAATGGATTAAATGCCTAAACATAAATACAGCCACACAGAACCTCTTAGAAGAGAAACTGGGAGGTACCCTTGAACGAATTGGTACAGGAGACTGCTTCCTGAATGTAACACCAGTAGCACAGACACTGAGATCAACAATTAATAAATGGAACCTCCTGAAACTGAGAAGCTTCTGTAAGGCAAAGGACACAGTCAGCAAGAAAAAACAGCTGCCCACAGAATGGGAAAAGATCTTCATCAACCCCACATCTGACAGAGGGCTGATCTCCAAAATATACAAAGAACTCAAGAAGCTAGTCACCAAAACACCAAATAATCCAATTAAAAAGAGGTGTACAGTAATAAATAGAGAATTCTCAATAGAGGAATCTAAAATGGCTGAAAACACTTAAGAAATTATTCCACATCCTTAGCTGTCAGGGAAATGCAAATCAAAACAACTCTGAAATACCATCTTGCTCCTGTCAGAATGGCTAAAATCAAAAACACCAACTACATTTTATGGTGGATAGAATATGGAGAAAGAGGAACACTCCTCCACTGCTGTTGGGAATGCCAACTCGTACAGCCACTTTGAAAATCATTATGGCAGTTCCTCAGGAAAATGGGAATCAGTCTACCACAAGATCCAGCAATTCCACTCTTAGGCATATACCCAAAGGGTACATAATTCATAAAAACAAGGACACCTGTTCAACTATGTTCATAGCAGCATTATTTGTAATAGCCAGAACCTGGAAGCAACCTAGATGGCCCTCAACTGAAGAATAGATAAAGAAAATGCAGTGCATTTACACAATGGAGTACTACTCAGTGGGGAAAAAACAATTGAAACTTGAAACTCACATGAAAATGGATGAAACTAGTAAACCATCCTGAGTGAAGTAACCCAGTCACAAATAGATAAACCTGGTATGCACTCACTCATATATGGATTTTAGATATAGAGCAAATGATTATCAGCCTACAATCAACACTGCCAGAGAAGCTAGGAAACAAGGATGACCTTAAGAGAGACATACATGGTTCCCCAGAGAAGGGGAAAGGACAAGATCTCCTGAGGTAATTGGGAGCATGGGGGAGGGGAGAGGGAGTTAGGAGAAAGAGAAGGGAAGAAGAGGAGGAGAGAGGAGGACATGATGGAGCTAGAAGATTGAGTCAGGGGAAGAATAGAGGAGAGTAAGAAAAGAGATATCATAATACAGCGTGCTATTTATAGGTTTAAATAGAAATCTGGCACTAGGGAAATGTCCAGAGATCTAAAAGGATGACCCCAACTAAGAATCTAAGCAATATTGGAGAGGCTATCTTAAATACCCTTCCCCAATGATGAGATTGATGCCTACCTTAAATCCCATCCTAGAGCCTTGATCCAGTAGCAGATGGAAGCAGAAGCAGACACACACAGCCTAACACTGAGCTAAACTCCTGGAATCCAGTTGCAGAGAAGAAGGAGTGATGAGCAAAGGGGTCAAGACCAGGCTGGAGAAACCCACAGAAACAGATGACCTGAACAAGGGGGAGCTCATGGACCCCAGACTGATAGCTGGGAAACCAGCATAGAACCGAACGAGACCTCCTGAATGTGGGTGTCAGTTAGGAGGCCTGGAAAATCTATAAGGCCTCTGGTATTGGAACAGTATTCATCCTTAGTATACTAGTGGACTTTGGGATCCCATTCCACATAGAGGGATACTCTCTCAGCCTAGACACATGGCAGAGGGCCTAGGCCCTGCTCCAAATGATGTGACAGACTATGAAGATCCCCCAAGAAAGGCTTCACGCTATCTGAGGAGCAGAAAGAGGAAGAGAGTTGTTGGGGGGCAGGGGAGAAGTGGAGGGGAGGGAACTGTGACTGACATGTAAAACAAGATTGTTTATAATTTAAATTTAAAAAACTGAAAAAATAGAATAGTGAAGTAGTGCCTATATGGAATATCTTGTCAGTTCCCACCGTGTACTTGACAAAGCACAAGACACTGAATCAGAGCTATGTTTTTACTCCCCAGCAGCCCCAAGTGCCCACTCAGCACTCTTATCTTTCCTCTTCCAAATCATGCTAATACCCTTGTTTAGGTCTCTACACCCTAACAACCCATTCACTTAAAAAAATCTAACCAACCCCATTCAGTGTGACAACAGCACTTCCATTCATCTGGTCAGTCATTAATCCAGAGACAGACATGGGAAAGACGTGGACAAATGGATCTGGATCTCAGGAGCTGTGTTTGGAGCACTGGGACAATCGTGTAGCTCTCCTCACAAACATGAACAGAGAGCACAAGATTTCCAGCTGCCCTCTCTGAGGACTCAGGGGAGGAAGCTCTGCTGTGAGTGGCAGAGAGGAGACAGAAAGAACCTGGATCCTGAGGAATTGCTGATGCTCACACTTGGAGCCCATGGATTCCCTGTGTTCTGGAAGACACTGCATCAGATTTTCTTATCCCTGTGCCAAAGCATTGTAACAGTCATGCCAGTCACACCTGCTCTTTGGTCGACTTGATCTCATACCTCAATCGTTAGGATCAGAGGCTCCAATTCTTGGTAGACAACCTTCACTCACTTTGTGACTTGTTTTGCGTGTGTCTCAGAATCTGCAATCATGGCACAGACAAGATGACCCACACAGTGTACCGAATGCTGTCTTTGTTGTATTGCAGTAGCCTGAGATCCCATAGCCAAAGTTAATCACTTGAAACTTTCAATTATATTATATATTTTATATAATAATATAAAACACAGAAATGTCTATTTCTTTTATTTAAAGACAGGCTAGCCTCAGATTCATTAAGTAGCTGAGGATGGCCCTGAAGTTCTAATCATTCTGGCTCCGACCACCGGGTATTAGATTAACACACAACCACGTCCAGTCTACGTGGTGCTGGCAGGGATGGATCCTGGGGCTTCCTGCACACCAGGCAAGCACTCCAACAGCTGAGTCACATGCACCCCCAGCCTTGAAAGCAGCTCACATAACCAATCAGCTTCATGCAAGTGGGAAATGAATAAACTTCAATTCATATCTATTATATATCAGTAGTTCATAATTACTGCTCAAGAATACTGAATTCTTCTTCATGGTATGACAAATTAGACACTATCTCTATGAGGTGCCATTAACTCGGAAAGTTGTTCAAAGAGAAAGCAAAAAGGTGATACCTCATCTGTGGCCAGGAACGTCTCTGTGGCGAAGGTGTTTGCTTCCTGAAGATGATCTGCAGCAATGATGTCCACCATGCCTGGCAGGCTGAGCACCTCTGACAGGTCTATGGACCTAGGAAGACAGCAGACAGCTTCTCAGGGCAGCCTCCCGGCCCACAGACACTGAAAATGTGGCTGTTGGGAAATAAGGAGTTGGGGAGGTAACTGCTCTAACAATTCTCCACCAAGCACAGGGACACAGTAAAATGACTCTATGCAGGACATTTGTGAGGAATCCTACGTTCCAATCCCATTTCATCTCTAGTGTGGGTGTCACCAAGCCTCCGTTTACCCTTTCCACACCACTACTGTCTACTAACAGAGCAGAGTTAGACATGGGGAGAATCTCCTAACTGTGGGTGAGGACACTCACACAATCTTGGCGTGTGCTCTTGAGCTGGTTACAAAGGCCAGAAAAAGCTCCCGGTTTTGTCGTCACAGTAGATGGCCTCACCGGTGGCATGCTTAATACCAGAAAGGTGCATGCCAGGACACCCAATTGCGTCTTGAGAAAGCTGCTTTGGGACTACATTCTGTTTAATAAAGAACCAACATCTAACTTTTATATTTCTATGGAGAATGTAGGAAAGTCACAGGATATGTGCTCTTCAGATCCCAACTGCTCTGCTTCCCTGACAACCACCCCCTCCTCCTTAATACCTGACTGGCAAGGAAAAGAAAAACAGATGATAAGGAATCATAAGGCATGTTTTCTCACGTACTGCAGAGGTAGATATTGATTTCTATGAAAAAAAATCTTCACAGAAAAAGTACCGAAATCATAGTACATTAGGCTCTTAGCTTGTCCACTATTTGAGTGAAAAATTACCCACATCTCATTTTTGTTTTTTATAGAATACTCTCAGAGATTTTCTGTTTCCATCCTGACAACAAAATTCTAGGTAACTTATAGGCTTGGACACTGAGTGAATGTGTTCACAGGGATTTATAAGGCTCCTGGAGCTTTCTATTATTAATGCTAACACCTTTTACCGTAAATAATGGAACATTTCACAACTGTGAAGAAAACCTTCTGAAACTTTGCTGTGCTAGGTCTGCCAAAGCACTGAGGAAATTCTCAAGCCTGTGACAGCCAAATGTGGAAAGTGATTTATCTAAGCACAAGCCAGCTGGAACCATCAGCTTGACAGCGCACTCGGCTGCCTCCTTCTGTTTGTTACATGGGTAAAGACACAACAAGTAAAGTTGGAGAGTCTCTCAGTCAGGTGATCTCAAGTCACAGTGCACAGTCTGGATGCAGAATATCCAGCAAGGGCGTGGGTCTCAGCCAGCTGGTACTGGGAGACGGTGGATCAGCAGGTTTTAGCCCACTGGGGAGCATACCCATCTCTTCCTTGCTTGCAGTTATGAGGTTCACATTTTGCAATTCCCACCTTGCCATCTCTGCCTCACAACAGTAGCTGGAAAGCAAGGGTCCACCTCATCAAGGACCGCAATGCCAAACAACCCCTCTCTGCCACTTGATGACCTTGTGCTTGTGAGGGTGATGTAAATGAACTTCCAAAGCAAGTAGGTAATTTGGGAGAAGTATTTGTTGTGAGAGGTGAATATGCTCTAGAAACTCAGATGCTTTTGTGTGTGTATGTGTGTGTGCGTGTGTGTGTGTGCGTGTGTGTGTGTGTGAGAGACAGACAGACAGACAGACAGACAGACAGAGACAGAAAAATAGAGAGAGACCATGGAAAAGAAAACAGTATTTATATCTATGTGGGAGACACACTGCTCCCCAAACATTGTCTCAGAACCCAGCATGACAAACCCATTCAATATCAACAGCTGAGAAGCCTTTCAGTTTTCTACAGATGATCTGAATGTTCATCACTTGACTTTGGTTACTCCCTGAAATGGAATACATTGCCAAAGGGCAATAAGGATCTCCATAAGTCACACACTATGAGTGTGGTATTTCACAGTAAACTAGGAGAAAAGGTAGCTGTTTTTAACCTTCAAAATGTTCAGTTCCAAAGCAATTTGGCAGATGTAAATTTTTGAACATGTTGAACCCCAAAGCTCAAGGGACCTACAACACCTCCAGTGTTCACTGTGCCATGATGTAACTTTTTATAACAACTCTGCCTGCAAATCGGATGCACTGCAGTTTTAAAATCTCTTCCCTTTCCACACTTAAAACTCTGGGTCCAAGTTCTTGACAATAAGTTCAAGGAAATACGCATTAAATCTTATCCAGTTATATTTTTATGATGTTATGGCAGAAACTTCCATTTGAAAGGTATGGGAAAGGTAGACACATGGTTATAATCCAAGCATTGTGAGACAGGCCCATGAATCTCTGAGTCTGAGGCCTGCCTAGTCTGCAGAGGGAGTTCCAAGACAACCACTACTACTCTTGGAAACCCTGTCTTGAAAAACAAACAAATGAACAAAGCTATGGAGAGTTCTACACTCTCTAGTAGTCAGGCTTCATCAGGAAATCTGGAAAAGCCCTTAGTACACTTGTATGCTTTCACAATAAAATGTAATCTGAAGAAAACCACATAGGCAGGAAGGACTTGGAAAGGAAAGTATCCCAATACAGGGACAAAAAAACTACCAGCTGTTGCAATATCTAGCACTGTGGTTCCATGGCCTCTAGGGGCAGAGGTGTGCCCTTGTCATCTGAAATGACAAGGTCCATCTCATAACTAGCCTTTGATTTGGTTCTCAAGCCACAATGCCAGGGTAGGCTGCATGGAGCAACAGCCAGCTTGTTTATGTCCATGGGCTGAAGCCATACTAAATCAAACAAATAAACAAAAACAAAAAACAAAAAAGACTTTAAGACAAAACCAGACATTTTTCTTTAATATTTTCCAGGATTCTTTTTAATAGGGGATTTCGAGGGATCAAACTCAGGGCCTTGACCATTATCTACCACTGAACTGTATACTCTCAATCTAGTTTTGATGTTTTAATGAACACTGGAAGGCAATTTGTCTCCAGGAGGCAAAGGCCCTGCAGTCCTGTCTTTGATTTGTTTGTCTGTTTGGTCATTTGGTTTTCAAGGCAGGATTTCTCTGTGTAACAGCACTGGCAGTCCTGGAACTCACTTTGTAGACCAGACTGGCCTTGAACTCACAAAGATCACCTGCCTCTACCTCCCAAGTACTGGAATTAAAGGCGTGTGCCACCACTGCTCTACCCCTTTGATTTTAAACACACACACTGGAATACACACACACAGGAACACACACAAACACATGCATGCACACACACACACATACACGCACACACACAAACACACACACATTAGAATATATACACACAGGAACACACACAAACACATACACACACACAAGAACACACACACACAAACACACACACACTAACCAGGTGGGTTAATGTTCTCCAGTAATGTTTTGAATGTACATCTTCTAAAGCACTCTCATACCTGTCTGCCAGACTAGGATATCGCCCTGGGTCTTGCAGAGGAAAATGAGAGTAGACATTTAAAATCTTCCAGAATGCTCTAGGGGAGGAAGCTGGTACACTTCCCAGCAAGCATCTCTACTCTGAAGTCTGGAGTTGTTTCAGCATTTACCCTTTCAGAGTCCTGGAAAACTAATGATCACCTGAGCGCAGACAGGAACCTGCAGATACATATCTGCCTACATGATGTGATAAGCCACATGAAATCAGAATATCACTGACTGCCACCATCTCTGTTTCAGAAGACTATTTTCCAATCACTAGCAATTTTCCAACTTTCCAAATACTATTTTCTCAACCTTGTCCACATAGACAGACCTTCTTTCCTAAGGGTCTAGGGCAAGGGTCATATACACCAATACAACAATGAAAGTAGTCAAATAAAACAGAAAAGACAAAACTCAAAGCAGGAAAAGTCTGAACCAATGCCTATTCCTGCAAATGTCCCCAAAGTTGCTTGGTGGCATCTGCCAGGCACAGACAGGAGCAGACGTGGCACAGCCTCTGTCACCCCACAGGAGGATGACTTCTGAGAGCAGAACAGCAGGTCAAGCGCTAATTTAAATGAGACAGTGAGCAACATTATTCATGATTATTTTATAATTTAAAAGTTATATAATTTTATTATTAAATCGTCTTAATAGAAAGAAAGCTGGCAACTGCTATGATTTTCAGAAAGAAGAAAGATAGGAGAGCGCAGAAGTTTTCAAATATATCAGCTGATTCAACAAAGAATTATATTATTTGCTATTCACTAGAAGTATCTACAATTAGCTTTACTTTATCACTTTTGGTTACCTGGTAGAAAAATATCATTTATATATGACTTCAAGTTCCTCATCTCAAAAATTTAATACAGCCTATTGGTTCTTATTTATTTTCATCTGCCACAAGAAGACAACCTTAAAGTATCTCCAGGCAAAGACTTCCTGTATTTATTTGTTTAACGTACTTTTATTAATTCTTTGAGAGCCCTGTATAATGAGTTTTGATCAAATTCCCCTCACCCCTTCCCCCCTATTTAAAGTTATTGTGTTGATCTCTATACAAGGCAGACAGTCATGGATTCTAGTGTAATTGGCTTGACTGTAGCATGAGGGTCATGAGAACAATAAGGCCCAAGTTCCTTTGAAGCAGAAAATGGTTTTCAGAGAACTGTTTTCCAGTTGTATTGTCTCTAGGCAACAATAACATAGCCCTGTGATAAGAGAGAGCAGGTGAAAGATGCCTGCATATGAGTAGCCTTACTAAACACTGTCACTTCTCCCCAGCATGCCTCTCAATCACTGGGCACCTCACAAAACATTTTTCCTGCAATGACTCGCTTCACAATACAGCAGTGGCTGCCATCATCTTGTGGAGGGCAGTTAACCCAGACAAGAAAATCAAATGTAGGAACAGGATTTTCTCAGTGTTATACAGACAGATGCGAAGATATAGTATCTGAGTGGTGTTCAGCAAAACCCTGTGCAGGTCTGTGCCCCCTTGCAATTCTTCCTCTAACTTACAGCCATCCACAGACAGCCCCGTGGAAAGCCATCACTAGGATGTGATTCCAGTTTGTCATCCATTATAGTCCACATTCCTCAGCAGGGCTTGTGCCTCTGCTTTCTTCACCTCAGTTCAAACAATTATTCCCACCTACCATCTCCTTGCTTAGAGACAACAGCACCCAGAGATTCCCAAAGAACAGGCAACTTAGCATCCTCTTCCCAATAGCCTAGGGCTTTCCATGAGACAGCAGGTATTAATATCCCTTTTGATACCTGATCAAGTCAATGCACAACCATTCCATTTTTTGGTCTATAACCAGGAAACCTATTATCTCCAGCGGTAAATAAAAAATCCCTTCAGTGAATTTAGCACCACTGAGTGCTATTTTATTTGGGTCTGGCCCACCCAAGTCAGCATGTAAACAATTTCAGTCCTTTAGTCAATGGACTGGAGGTAGGAACAGTTTAAAGCCACAGGAAAATATAACAATAAAAAAAAAACATAAAAGGCTTTTTGTCTCTCATCCAACCTTACTTCTCATGACAGGAGTTCTTTCAAAGGTGTTTTATTAAATTGAAACTCAGAATTTAGTTCTTCCTCCTTAAGACTACTTAGAAGTTTAAATGCTAGGAGCTGATGTTTCACGATGTATGTAACAGAAACCTAGCTCACAGTTTAAATGAAGCCTCTATATATTCGTAGAAAAGCAATTATAAAAATTTCCTAAAATTATTAGAAAAATTGGAATAAGAGAATATTCTTGCACTGAATTTCAAAAATAATAGTCAACTAGATAATCTCAGCATGACGCTAAATAAATATTCAGTTTAAAATATTGGTGAGCATTCAATGAAGACAGAGTAGAAACCCAAAGCATGGATGACATGGGAGTCAAACACCCATGAGCCAGGGAGAGTGTCCCCAACAAAGGGGCTCAGCGGCTCTCAGAGTTTAATGTTTTCGCCAATTATCAGCTTACATCTGGACATAAACCAACACATGTCCATGGAGGTGGGAAAAAACACTTAACACAATCCCAGGACAGGTATAAATGCAGCCAAACACATTTGTAAGGACAGCAGCAGGTCTCCAGGTCCAATAGTTTGGCCCCTGATAGATCAAGGTTTCAAGACGAAACAGATGGAAAAACTGGTAGATAGTTTTAAGACAGACTGATGAACTTCTAAGCCTTAGAAAGGGAAGGCAATTAGTAATGTTACAGTGAACAGTTCTTTTCCAGACTGGGCTTCCTACCTCCCCAGAGGTGAGAGAAATAAATGAAGCTTAATAACTCCCCACGCCAAAACTGCTGTTAACCTGTGGACAGAGAGTGGAGGGTGCAGTTCCCCACAGCCAGGATGGGATTCAGATCCAAGTCCAGATGTCTGGTCACAATGTGGCCCCCTAAAGATTTTAAAAAGCAGGTATTTCACTCTGTTACATAGTTACAATGCACAAGCACCGAATACCCAGTGAGTGATGCTCCAGAGAGCTGGTCTTTTCTGTGTTTAAAGAACACAAAGGAGCCATTGGTTACAGTCACCAGAGAACACAATGCCCAAGCTGACTTGCCACATACATACAGCCATGCTCCTGATCTGGGAGCCGGCCAGAGTTCTCAGGTGATTCAGGAAGGCACCATACGTCTGTGTCTTCTCTTCTGGGAGCTTCCGGACCACAGCAGCCAGAATGTGCTTCACCTGATCCAGGCTGAGGCTAGCACCTAGGGTCAGCCCTGTAATAAAGTCTGTGTAAGTAATGCCTTGTGATCACTGATGGCCTTGCAATGTTAGACCAAAGCGACAGGCATGGGAATCTTTATATTGGATCCGTGCTGTTGTGCCTATGAGTGATGGTGGTGATGGTGGTGTGACTGTGGTAGTGATGATGATCATGACAGAGACACCGATGGTGATGGATGTGGGTGTGGTGGTGGCAGTGATGTGTGGGAGGGTTAATTAATGTGGTATTAGAGGTAGAGATCATGACAGTTAGATTTCATGAATACTGAGTTTATGCCATATTACACTAGAATAAAAAAACTCCATATATTAAAACTAACCACAGGATATTAATAGGCTCACTTCACAGATGGCTACACTGAGACTCAGTTCAGTCATGTCCCAAGATCTCAGAGATACTATACGTCATCCCCAAGTATGAATTTGGGGAATGTTATCCCAAACCCACACTACAATGACTGTGGCTTCTCACTGCCATTAAACCAAATTCCTTTCCTAGGAATGAAAAAGGCCAGACAGCAGTTGCTTAACACCCAACTCTCCTCCATTTGCTGTGCTATGGAGAGCAGCCAGCCTGTCTCATTCATCTTCATCTTCTGCTCTGCACAGGTGGCACAGATCCTCCTAGAATATTTGTTCGTTCCCTGATACTGCAGATAGGAAAGTTTCCCAGTGACAATTGGACTTCTCAGACTGTGTGTGGTAGAAACAGAGAACTCCCCCTGGACTCCCTCCAGGCCCTCACCCTGCCTGAAGAGAATGTGAATTCTAACTAGAAGCGTCTCTCCCCGACTGGCTGCTGGACTAAGCAGGTGGCCTGATGCGTGCATTTCCATGGAAACAAGGACCAGAAGAACTCACCGTCATGGTCCTGGCTGACAACACAGCTCTTCAATTCTGTCAGGGGAAACTGTGATGGGGTGGAAGACCCCTTGAAACTTTACTGCAGGCCCTAAGGGATTGTGGAAGAGACACAAGATTAGAACACAAGGATGTTAACTACTCTCCTACCTTGGAATTATGGTCAAACCCATGACTCTGGGCATCTGAAAGTTGTTCCCTTTTATCGGGATGTTTATTGCAAACCACAAGCAGATGCAGAGGCAGATTAAACTTTGGAACTTTTGGAAATGGTAGCCCTAAAACTTGTGTGACATGGCACACTTAACTTGGAGAAGGTCTTAGGGGCCATGCAAATAGATGGTCAGCCACACTAGGAATTTGTGGGAAACCAGAAGACGCTGAAACTGCCTTTTCAGTAAAAATGCATTACACTCACAGAGACCCCACCCTGACAGGAGAGAAGGAGCAGTTTCAGGAGGAGAACCAGTGTGGTCCCCAGATAGAAAGCCAGAATACTGGCACCCTGCTGCTGGCCTACCTTGGGGCCATCCTTTACTTCAGTGAAACATAGGCTAGCACTGCAGCTGGCTTACCATGGGGCCACCCTCTGTTCCAGTGAAGCATAGGCTAGACCCAATGCTGGATTACCATGGGGCCAGCCTCTGCTCCAATAGGGCAGGCAATTTTCTATTGCTGTAACATCTCTTGAACATTATTAAGTTTTCTACCTGTTCTCCTGACAAGAAACCAACATGAAGCTTGTTCCCCTCATGAGCTGTCCCAGGGTGTCTACATACCCACAGAGGTGTTGCCCATGACAATGGGGACCTGGGAATGCTTGAATTTAAGTTCCACGAGTTCCTTCGGTGTCACTGGGGAAATCCATGTCACTCTATCACCATGAAACTCTCTGGTCCTGAGAGGCTGCTTCTCAGCCATTATTATGGAAAACGTAACAGGGATTTGAGAGAGCTTGAACAAAATTCTAATCTCTTTTCACTCTATTTTTATTAAAACAGAGGAAAGAAATACGCATCTTCTAAAAGCTAAATTTTGTGACCTAGAAGTAGAGCTTAACCAGGAGCCAGAGTTGAAAGTTAAAGTCTGGTTGTAGTTTACTCCTGGAAACGCATGCTCCCATTGGCTCTCCAATACCTCACAGTAACTCATTCTGGTGTTCACTAACATAACAATCTACGCATTTTGCCAAATCATTTGCACACTGACAGGTCTCTGATGAGGTCTGACAGCCACACCATCAGCTTTGGAAAAGGCCGCTCCTGCCATTTGACTGTGAGCTCCTTTAGGTGAGCAGCAGTCTTCCTTACCATCAGCTCTGGGGGAAACATCAGCTCCTGGGTTGGGTCCAGTGGCAGAAACTCCACTTCTGAGAAGAGTTCAGGACTTGTCTTTAAAAAGAGAAAATGACAGAAGTTACAGTAGTGCCCCCTAAACTCAGGGGACATCGATGCCTGTCAGTACCCAGACTACAGGCAGCTTGAACTTTGCAAGGTTCTTACACACTTTCCATTTTCCTTAGTCATTCTTACTGCAAATTTTAGCAACATACTCGAGTACTAAACATACTTTTTCCCTGAAAAAAAAGTATCCTGAAAGTACTCACTGGCTTGTCTGAACTATATCATCACTAAACCTGTGCTTGGTGTTGTTACAAAGTACAGTAATGGTTATTTGAACACAGTTACTGCAATACAGTGCTAGTCAATCTGATAACCATGACAGCTATTTAGTGACAGATGGGCAGATATTGTATGCAGTGCGGATACACTGGACAACGGGGTGGTTCACATTCTAAGTGAGATAGGGGTGAGCATACTGAGAATTCCTCATGCTATTCATAATGGCATGCATGTTGAAACATAAATTATTTCTAGAATTACCCACTTAACATTTTCAGAGTATGTTGTGCTAATTGCATCTCTTTGTAAAATGGAGTGGCATTGCAGTGCACATACATGATAAGGTCATGTCATTGTTTAGCACCTAGTATCTCAGACATTGTTTCTCTGTATGGAGAATGTTAAAGATTCTATTGGTTATTCTGAAATAGTCAACTGATTGTCAAACGCAGTCACACCACTGTGCTACAGGACAAATAGAAGGCACACCTCTCACGCAGCTGTACCACAGTACCTGGTCACCCTCCTTTCTCCTCCCCAATTTCCTCCTGGGCTGAATATGTAGAACATATAGAGACAGTGAGAATGGGAGAGGGAACATGTTGACACAGTCAAAGTCATCAACTCGGGCAGCCATTGATTCTTCCAAAGTCTAGGTCACTGGCTGCTCGTGTATTGAACAACTTCATAACATCTTCACCATTCACTGACATCACCACCTTCCGGTAATTCTGCCAATCCATTTATTCTTGATTTAAACAGCACACCCCATTTTCTCTACTTTGACAGCAACCAGAAGCCTAATGGAGAAAAACAAAGCAAGCCCATCAGAATTCCATGGGGACTCTGTTGTTAACTGGGTGCCTACACTTGAAGCTGTAGAACCAATATCATAAGGCATTGTAAAAGAAAAGCACTTATACTTCCACATATCCAAGCTAACTCTAATGAAAGCAAGTTTACAAGAAATTCAGAATACCAGTGATTATTTAGTAAACTTCACAAAGTTCTTACTAGGTAATCCTGTCATATAGCAATAAACATTAACCATGTTAATTATTGATACTAACAATATTTTAAATACCACTAATAGTAATAAGCTATTGCTCTGATCTTATCTATGAGGTATTGATTCCATAGTTCACCTTGCAGAAGTGATCGTCTGATGGTGTAGGAGGACCCACCACGACTGAATGTGTATTAAAATTCCACAGAGCCTTTTCCTGTGTACAACTATTTAAAAACAAAGACAAAGCCACATATTGTATACGTTTCAGTTAGTTCTATTAATATTAATGATTGAGTAGCTTTACAATTAGAATATGCTAACCCTATCCTGGGGACAGACAGTCTCCATTGTCAAATAGTCAGTCCATTAAAAACATAGGGTGGTACAGGGACAACTAGACCATACTGTGACCAGTGTTATGCTGTATCAATCACAGACACATATCGTGTTTTCAGGAGACTATGTGCACCCAGGCAGGGTCCCTAACTTAGGCAAACAGGTCAAGAACAAGTTCTTGGAAGGACTGACTTATAGCCAACGACAAACTGATAGATGCTCACAGTTTGACCACCCAGGCAGGGAAGGTCAGCCTCCAGCGCAAGATGAAATGAAAGACAGGAATTGTAGACCTTGGGATGAGAGGTGAAGGACCACTAATACAGGATATTAGTAAAAATGAGCACTGCTATGAACACAAGGAGCCACTCCTACACCGTTTTGCTTTATTTGGGGGAAAATGCACTTGACCATGCATTCCTTTCTATTTACTAAACAGAAAGTCTTGCATGCGTCGATTATGGGCCTGTATCCAGTGCCGTGGCACAGATTTCCTAAGGAGACAGAGCCAGTCCTGTTACTCAAGTGCCCGGACAGAGGCATGGAGCACCAAGTGAATGACAGCATGACCCCATCTTAGAAGAAAACTCACTTTGATGTCTTAATTCTGAAATCCTGGCTTTGACATTTCATTTTTACATCAGCGTCTTGAGATATTTAGTCAGGAGTCCTGCAGTACAACATCTCAGCCATCTATACTTATTCTCTGTAAACACGTTTTAAACCCTCCTCTTGAGACAGATGGTTAAATGACACAATTTAAAGACAAAACTTTTTCTGCAGCTACAATCAAGAGCTCAACTTAAAACAATGGCCACATTATTGCGATGCTACTGACATAAAATCACATGCATGTCTAATCAACTGACCAGTGATTGATGTATCTGGAGATAGTGTGCAGAGGAGGATCCATCCCCAAGATCAATAACATGAGTGGACTTGTCACTCTGTGTCCTTGTGTCATTTATGTCCTTGATCTTCAGCCTGATAGAAGGTGTTTCACAGAAGACCTACCCTCTCAGCAAAAGCTTATACAAAGCAGTGTGGAGAGATGTGGAAACCAAGTTGAATCTATTGAACTTGTTCATTTTGCATAACAAATTTTGTAAGCTTTGATTGATAGAATCTCATTTTCTCATTCTCCAACCTCAGATAATCACTATTGTATCACCATTCCATTCCCTGCTTCTTCTGTACAATTTCAGGTTCTTTGTATAATGCAGTGATTGCTTTTCTGGTTCTGGCTTATTTCTCTTAGCATTGTGTGCTACAATCCATGCATGTTGTTACAAGGCAACAGGATTTTCTTTTTGTTTTTTTTTTAAGGAAGAATCCTCACATTATTAATACTTACTGTGGAACTATCAGTTTTTCAGAGTCAAAGCAAAAACAGAAGGATAGAGAGACAGAGAGGGAGGTTTCAACTGATCTAAGCAGTTCTGTAACAGTAAAGTTGGAAAAGTGGGTTGTTTTCTACTCTGGGAGGCAATTAGGCACACACATTATTAACAATAAATGATTTTGCCTGTGTTTCTCTCACAATGGTTCTGTGTCCTTACTCTACCCCGACTGTGAGGTCATGTTTTATGTGTGAGTATGGTCTGTGTACATATATGTTGGTATGTGTTCAAGTGTGTGTGAGTATATGTGGAGGACAGAGGTTGGCACTGGGGTCTTGCTCAGTTGCTCTCCACATCCTTTTGAGACAGAGTCTTTCTGTGAACCTGGAACTCATCAGTTGTCTAGATTGGCTAGAAAGGAGCTCTAGGGGTCCTCCTCAGTCTGCATCCTCCTGCCTCAGTATAGTGGTTACTCACCATCACTCCCAGACTTTCCTGTGAACAGTAGTGATCAAGACTCAGTCCTCATGCCAGACACTGACTGAGACAGTTTCCCAAGCTCCTGAGGCTTATTTTAGAAACAGCACTAGATCAAGTTCTCTGGGGACAGGTTTCCTCAAATCTTCATTATTTGTACATTTTCTACATGTCTTTTTTTGTTTCTTGTTTTTTGTTTTGTTTGGTTTTGTTTTTCAAGACAGGGTCTCTCAATCACATTCAGAGCTAGCTGATGTGAATCGTCCTGATACACAGCTTGCTCTAGGTATCATCTATCCCTGCCTTATACAGCTGGGATGACAGGCAAACCATCACACCCACCCAGCATGTACATTTCTGGGAATCCAAACTCTGGTCCTCAGGCCTGTGTGGCAAGTGTTTCAACCACTGAGCCGTCTCTCCAGCCCTGCTTTTCTCATTTCTATTATTTACTACCAAACCTGTATTTGTTTTTATGTGAGCAGTTTTCTATCATTGTCAGGTGAACCATTATCCTTACAGACACTCTAAATAAATTCTGACCTGCTTCATTCATTAAGTAACTGATTCTGAGCATCCGCTGGGTGCAACATCCTGGGCAAAGAATACAGATGAGGTCTCCTCTTAAGTGAACCTCGATAGGGAAAGAGATCACTAGGCAAGTAATAAGTAATGTGATTTCAGCAACAGTAAGTGCTAGGAAGATGTGGAAAGAGGTGTTTGCAAGCACCTCCTGATGACACTTCTGGTCTCGTGAAGTGTCACCTACCAGCAGCCATGTTTGAAAATCTCGTTGGCAAACCAGAAAGGTACAGCTAGCACGTCTCTATTTTAACAGTACATCCTGATTCAGTCTCCGTCAGAGTCTCTCTCTATAGAAACATTACAATTTATAATGGCTTACATGTCTATGAATGCAAATGTTTCAGATTCTGTTTTATCAGCACACACTCGGCAGAGGGAGCTCGTGACTTAGTTTTGGCAAGCTGCACAAAAGGGCTGTGGCCAGAAGAATCTGCAGGAAGCCGGCTCTTGCCTGGCAGGGGTAGCCTGTCTCATGGTGTGAATGGGCGTGGCTGATGCTTCATCTATGGGCAGAATTCCCTTCAGTAAGGTTATGGGTTTTTGCCCAATAGGTTAACTTAGAACAAACAGCCAAACTCAAGAGTCCATCTAGAAAGACGATACCTCCCCACCTGTCCATCTCTCTACCCTCCATGTTTTATTTATCCCACATTGAACTCAGGATATCAACTTTCTGGGCCTGTCCTCATTGGGCTGTGATTTATCATTGACTAAACAGGTATCTCTGCCAGTGGAGATTACAAAGCATGAATCTACTTACAACTCAGCAGCTGTTGAGAGAGCGTTTAGGACATGAGGACCTGTTATTGGTGAGATAAAGACAGAGAGCATTAATTCCTCCCATCATGCTGTGATGCAACTCAGCAACATTGAAAGCAAGGGTGAGGACAGCAACGCTGACACCTTGTGAGCCTCTGTGTATGGTCTGCAGTTTCCCAGTTCCTCCAAGGACAAGGCTGCTAGGAACATGTGGGTTAGTTAGCATTTCCCCAGGAACAACACATGGTCTTCTGTTCTAGCTGCTTCTACAAGACAAAAATAGTGTGTGAGTGTCTGTGTGTGTGTGTGTGTGAGAGAGAGAGAGAGAGAGAGACAGAGAGACAGAGAGAGACAGAGACATAGACAGAGACAGAGAGACAGAGACGGAGAGGCAGAGAGAGACTGAGAGGGAGAGAGAGGAAGAGAGACAGACAGACAGATGAGAGACAGACAGATGAGAGAGAGAAAAAAGAGAGGGAGGGAGGGAGAAAGAAAGAGGTCTACTCTGTAGCCAAGGTTGTCATGGAATTCACTATATAGCCCAGGCTGGCCAAAAATTTGTGGAAACTCTCCTACTTCAGTTTCTCAGATGGGAAGGTTACAGATGTGAGCTGCCAACCCAGGCTCAAAAAACAACATTAAAGGAAAAATTCCTTTCTCTCTCTAAACCCATTTGTTAATAGAAAATACACAAGGTGTTGAGAAGAACATGGGCACATATGGTTCGCAATCTAGTGCTTGTAATTTTTTTTTATTACTTTAATTTTAAATAGCTTGCTTCACATGTCAATCCGAGTTCCCTCTCCCTCCCCTACTCCTGCACCTCCCCTTCCCCCCAGCCTCCCACCCTATCCCCACTTCCTTCCTCATAGGGAATATCCAGAGTCTGTCATTTCACTCAGGGCAGGGTCCAGGCATTCCCCTAATAGTCCAGGCTGACAGGGCATCCCTTTTTGTGTTATGGACACACGAAGTCCATTTGTATGCCCAGGGCCCCATAGGTAGCCCAAGCCTCCTCACTGACTCTCACACTCAGGGGGTCTGGATCAGTCCCATGCTGGCCTCCCAGCTGTCAGTCTGGGTTCCAAGAGCTCCCGCTTGTTCAGATCATCTGTCTCTGCTGGTTTGGCCAGCCCATTCTTTGTCAATTTGCTCATTGCTCCTCTCTCTGTGTAACTGGGTTCCATGGGTTCAGTTCAGTGTTTAACTGTGGGTGTTTGCCTCTGATTCCATCAGTCACTGGATGAAGGTTCTAGGATGGCATATAGTGTAGACGTCAAGTTCATTATCAGGAATGGACATTTAGGGTGGTCTATCCACTATTGCTTAGCTTGCTAGTTGGTGTCATCCCTTTAGATCACTAGAGGTCTCTCTGGTGCCAGATCTCTCTTCTAACCTATGACTCCCTCTGCTGTGGTATTTCTCATCCTATTCTCCCCATATTCTAACCCCCACTCAAACTTCCTCTCCCACATGACCTACTCTCTCTTCCTCTTCTCCCCCTCTCTTCTTTCCAGCTCCCACTCTCCCCCCACCCCTTCGCCGTATTCCCAATCTGCTCAGGAGACCTTGCCTCATTCCTCTTCTCTGGGGTAACATGCATATCTCTCTTTGGTTCTTTCCTGTTTCTCAGACTCTCTGTCAGTGGAAGTGCAGACTGGCACTATCCTGATCCATGTCTAAAATCCATATATGAGTGAATACATACCATGTTTGTCTTTTTGTGACTGGGTTACCTCACTCAGGATGGTTTCTTCTAGTACCATCCTTTTACCTGTGAATTTCAAGATTCCATTGTTTTTTTTCTGCTGAGTAATACTCCATTGTGTAAATGTACCACATTTTCTCTATCCACTCTTCAGCTTAGGGATATCTAGGTTGCTTCCAGGTTCTGGCTATTAAAAAAATATGCTGCTATGAACATAGTGGAACAGATGTCCTTGTTGTATGAATTTGCATCTTTTGGATATATGTCTAAGAGTGGAATTGCTGGGTCTTGTGGTAGATTGATTCCCATTTTCCTGAGAAATCTCCGTATTGATTTCCAGAATGGGTGTAGGAGTTGGCACTTCCATGAGCAGGGGAGGAGTGTTCCCCTCTCTCCACATCCTCTCCAGCATAAATTGTCTTTGGTGTTTTTATTTTAGCCATTCTGACAGTTGTGAGATGTTATCTCACAGTTGTTTTGATTTGCATTTCCCTGATGGCTAGAGATATTGAGCACTCTCTCAAGGGCCTCTCAGCCATTTTGGCCTCCCCTAAATTGAGAATTCTCTATTTAGTTCTGTACCCCACTTATTAATTGGATCCTTTGGTGCTTTGGAGACTTGCTTCTTGAGTTCTTTGTAAATTTTGGAGATCAGCCCTTGGTCAGATGTGGGGTTAGTGGATATCTTTTCCCATTCTGTGGACTGCCTTCTTGTCTTGCTGACAGTGTCCTTTGCCTTACAGAAGCTTCTTAGTTTCAGGAGGTCCCATTTGTTAATTGTCGATCTCAGTGTTTATGCTACTGGTGTTATGTTCAGGAAGCAGTCTCTTGTAGCAATTCGTTCAAGGGTACCTCCCACTTTCTCTTCTAAGAAGTTCAGTGTGGTTGGATTTATGTTGAGGTCTTTGATCCATTTGCACTTAAGTTTTGGGCATGGTGATAGACATGGATCTATCTGCAGTCTTCTACATGCCAGCATCCAGTCATGCCAGCACAATTTGTTTAAGATGTTTTCTTTTTTCAGTGTATAATTTTAGCTTCTTTGTCAAAAATCAAGTGTTCATAGGTGTGTGGGTTAATCTCAGGGATTTCAATTCGGTTCCATTGGTCAACCTGTCTATTTTTGTACCAATACCAAGCTGTTTTCAGGACTATAGCTCTATAATAGAGCTTGAAGTCAAGGATGGTGATGCCCCCTGAAGTTCCTTCGTTATATAGGGTTGTTCTGGATATCTGGGGTCTTTTGTTTTTCCATATATAGTTGATTATTGTTCTTTCAAGGTCTCTAAAGAGTTGTGCCATAGTTTTGATAGGGAGTGCATTGAATCTGTAGACTGCTTTTGTCAAGATTGCCATTTTTATTATTTTGATCCTACCAATCCAAGAGCATGGGAGATCTTTCAATTTTCTGGTATCCTCTTTGATTTCTTTCTTTAGATACTCAAAGTTCTTGATATACAGGTCTTTCACTTCTTTGGTTAATATTATCCCCAGATATTTGATGTGTTTATGGTTATTGTAAAGAGTGAGGTTTCTCTGATTTCTTACTCAGCCACTTTATCATATGTCTATAATAGGTCCACTGATTTTTTTAGTAAACCTTGTATCCTGCCACTTTGCTGAAGGTGTTTATCAGCTCTAGGAATTCCCTTGCAAATAGTGAAAGCTTGATTTCTTCTTTTCCTGTTTGTATCCCCTTGATCTCCTTTTGTTGTCTTATTGTTCTAGCTAAAACTTCAAGTACAGTATTGAAGAGATATGGAGATATTGGACAGCCTTGTCTTGTTCCTGATTTTAGAGGAGTTGCATTGAGTTTCTCTCCATTTAGTTTGATGTTAGCTGTTGGTTTACTGTACATTGATTTTATTATGTTCAGGTATGCTCCTGTTATCCCTGATCTCTCTAGGACCTTTATCATGAAGAGGTGCTAGATTTCGTCAAAGGCTTTTTCAGTATCTAGTGAGATGATCGTGTGGTTTTTCTTTCACAGTTTGTTTGTATGTTGAATTTCATTGATAGATTTTCTAATGTTGAACCATCCCTGCATCGCTTGGATGAAGCCTATTTGATCATGGTGGATGATTTCTCTGATGTGTTCTTGAATCTGATTTGCTAGTATTTTATTGAATATTTTTTGCATCGATGTTCATGAGGGAAACTGGTCTATAGTTCTCTTTCTTAGTTGTGTGTCTGTGTGGCTTGGGTACCAAGGTAATTGTAGACTTATCAAAAGAGTTTGCCAGTGAGCCTCCTCCTTCTATTGTGTGGAATACTTGGAGGAGTATTGGAATTAGCTCTTCTTTGAATTTCTGGTAGAATTCTGCATTGAAATATCTGGGCCTGGGCTTTTTTTTTTTTTTTTTTTGGCTGGGAGACTTTGATGACTGCTTCTATTGCATTAAGGGTTATACGTCTGTTTGGATTGTTTATCTGTTCTTGATTTAGTTTTGGCAAGTGATCTCTATCCAGGAAATTATCCATTTCTTATACATTTTCCAATTTTGTGGAGTACAGGTTTTCAAAATATGCCCTGATGATTCTCTGGATTTCTGCAGTGACCGTTGTTATGTCCCCCTTTTCATTTCTTATTTTGTTAATTAGCAAGTTCCCTCTCTGTCTTTTGGTTAGTTTGGACAGAGGTTTGTCTATTTTGTTGATTTTCTCAAAGTACCAACTCTTTGTTTCATTGATTCTTCACAATGGTTTCCTAGTTTCTACTTGATTGATTTCAGCCCTCAATTTGATTATTTCCTGGCATCTACTCCTCCTGGGTGAGTTTGCTTCCTTTTGTTCTAGAGCTTTCAGCTGTGCTATTAATTCTCTAGTGTGACTTTTCTCTAATTCCTTCATGTGGGCACTTAGTGCTATGAACTTTCCTCTCAGCACTGCTTTCAGAGTTTCCCATAAGATTGGGTATGTTGTGTCGTCATTCTCATTGAATTCCAGGAAGTCTTAATTGTGCATTGTTCAATTTCCATGAGTTTGTAGGAGTCCTGCGATTTGTGTTATTGCTGAATTCTAATTTTAATGCATGGTGGTCTGATAAGATACAGGGGATTATTCCAATTATTTTTAATATGTGGAGGATAGCTATGTTTCCTATTATGTGGGCAATTTCAGAGAAGGTTCCTTGTGCCACCGAGAAGATAGTATATCCCTTTGTGTTTGGGTGGAATGTTCTATAGATGTCTGTTAAACCCAGCTTGGTCATAACTTCTATTAGTTCTTTTGTTTCTTTGTTAAGTATCTGTCTGGAAGACCTGTGTAGCCGTGAGAGCAGAGTGTTGAAGTCTCCTACTAGTAGTTTGTGAGATTTTATGTGTGATTTGAGCTTTAGCAATGTTTCTTTCACGAATGTGGGTGCTTTTGTATTTGGGTCATAGATGTTCAAAATTGAGACTTCATCTTGATGGACTTTTCCTTTGATGTATATGAAATGTCCTTCTTCATCTCTTTTGATTGATTTTAATTTGAAGTCTAGTTTGTCAGATATTAGGATTGCTACACCTGCTTGTTTCTTGGGTCTGTTTGATTGGAAAATCATTTCCCAACCCTTTACATATGTTTTTGACGTTGAGATGTGTTTCTTGTATGCAGCAGAACGATGTTTTCTGTCTTGGTATCCATTCTGCTAGTCTGTGTCTTTTTATAGGCAAGTTGAGACTGTTGACATTGAGGGATATTAATAACCATTGATTGATGATACTTGTTTGTGCTTGATTAATTGGCAGTGGAGTTATGTGTAGGGTCTCCTCCCTTTTTAATTTGGTGTTTGGTAAAGTGGAATTATCTATTTCCTAAGTCTTTGTGAGTGTAGTTATCTTCGTTGGGTCTAGGTTTTCCTTCCAGCACTTTCTGTAGAGCTGGCTTCATGGATATACATTGTATAATCTGGCTTTGTCATGGAATATTTTGTTTTCTCCGTCTATGGTAATTGAAAGCTTTGCTGGATATAGTAGTCTGGGCTGGCATCCTTGTTCCCTTAGCGTTTGTAGGATTTCTGTCCCGATCTTCTGGCTTTCATAGTTTCCATTGAGAAGTCAGGTGTAATTCAGATAGGTCTGCGGTTGTATATTACTTGGACATTTTCTTTAGCTGCTTTTAATAGTTTCTCTTTATTCTGTAGGTTGATGTTTTGATTATTATGTGGCAAGGTGACTTCTTTTTCTGGTCCAGCCTATTTGGTGTTTTGTAAGATTCTTGTATTTTCATAGGCATATCCTTCTTTAGGTTAGGGACGTGTTCTATGATTATTGAATATGTTTTCTGTACCTTTGAGCTGTATTTCTTTGCCTTCTTCTATACCTATTATTCTCAGGTTTGACTTCTTCACTGTGTCCCATAATTCCTGGATATTTTGTGTTAGGCATTTGTTGGTTTTGAGATTTTCTTTGGCTGATGACTGTATATCCTCTAATGAGTCTTCATCACCTGAGATTCTCTCTTCTATCTCTAGTATTCTGTTAGTGATACTTGCATCTGTAGTTCCTGATCATTTACCTAGTTTATTCTTTCTAGTATCCCCTCATTCTGCGTTTTCTTTATTGTTTCTATTTTAGCGTTCAATCCTTCAACTGGTTGATTCGTTTCCTTAATTTTTTTGTTTTTTTTTTCTTGGTATTCTTTAGATTCTTTGAGAGATTTGTTTATTTCTTGAATTTTTTTGGTTTACCTTTCCCCCCATTTCTTGAATTTTTTGTTTGTTTTTCCTTCTATTTCTTTAAGGGATTTCCAAGTTTCTTCTATGAACATCTCTATCATCTTCATAAAATAATTTTTAAGGTCTGTCTCTTCTGCTTCGTTTATGTAGTGCTTGTCAGGTCTTGCTGGAGTTGGTTCTCTAGATTCTGGTGCAGTCATGTTGGTCTTTCTATTCCTGAGTGAGCTTTTATTCTGTCTTCTTCCCAGCTCTTCTTCCAGTGGTTACAGGTGGGGTCTTACTGTCTCCACTGGTCTCCTTCTTTCCTGAAGCAGAAAGTTGAAGCTGAAGCTGGGGTCACTGGAGGTTGGGGCCAGGAAGGGCTGTTGTCTTTCCTGTGTGGGCAGGTCCTCTGAAGCAGAAGCTGGGGTTGCCAGAGGTTGGGGCCTGGTAAGTCTCATGCCCTTCCTGAAGCTGGGGATGTAGGAGGTTGGGGTCTGGAAGGACTGATTGTCATGTACTTTCATGACAAGAATGTCATTGTCCTTCAGGTAAGGAATAGGTGAGTGGGGAATCTTACAAAAGGGAATTTCACTTGGGGCTTTTAGAAGCAAGAAGTATCAGAGCAATCTTCTTGTACTTCCTGTTTGTTTAGTGTCTTCAGCTCAAAACAAATCTTATGTCAAAGTAACATATTTGGGGATGTATGTACTGAAAGAGCTCCCAAGGACAGAAGCATTCTCTTTGTAGGACTATCCTAATTCAGTCACCCACAGAGGTTTAAGAAAATTGAGGTGATATCATTATGTAATTCCTAGACACTGAAGGACCCAGGCAGTGATCCTCAATGATATCTAGACATTATTAGAAGAGAGAAACAGCTCTAAATCCCTAGGGGAAAGGGCATACACTATTTATGTAAGACTGTTGGAGTACTGTGAACCCTGAATATTTGACCTTATGAAGTATATGCCTGTCAGTTTTCTTTGTCCATTCGACAACACTTAGAATTGCCTAGAAGACATGCCTCTGTGATGTCTATGAGGTTGTTTCTAGAGTTCAAGCAAGGAGAAGATTCCATCTTGAACATGAGCACCAACATTCCATGGGCCACAAACACAGACTGAATGAAATGAGGAGAAAGTGGGAAGCCCACTGAATTTGTTTCCCGAATGCATATGCAACAGGACCAGCTACAGTATGTTACTATTGTTATACCTTCCCCTACAAGGGAGCACTCCCCACCCCTACAATGTAAACCCTTCCTTCCTTAAGTTGCTATGTGTTGGGTGTTTCATGACAGAGATGGGCAAAGTTAGTAATACAAAGTGTGTACTGAGCTTTTAACTGATAATGATAAAGGATGAGATTCCCACTTTTTTGGTTTATGTGAAGAAATTATTACAGTATCTAAAACTGCCTTTTAAATTATCAGAAGGAATGGGAGTTTAGATGACACAAGATACCTATACATAACTCTATGTATATATGCATATATTTATATTATATACATATATAATTGCATTATATGAATCAGTGTACAATTTTTCTTCCAAAGGAATGGACATCTTTCCACTTAAAAAGTTTTCTGAACTAGCTTACTTTCTGTTGTTTGGTGAACACCAAGAGCAACAGTAACTTGGGGAGGGAAAGGTTATTTGATTTCCTCCTCCAGAAAATAGTCCATCAGTGAGGTAACTCAAGTCAGGAACCTGGAAGCAAAAGCTTCAGCAGAGACCATAGAGGCACCTTGATTGCTGGGTTGCTCTCTGACTTCTGTTCTGCTGGCTTTCTGATAGAGACAAGGATCACCTGCCTAGGGATGTTGCCCAAAAGTGGGCTCATCCCCCATACATATGTAAACACATAGAGGATTCCCACACATACTCCCACCAGCCAATCTGATCAAGGTGGTTCTTCAGTTGAGGGTGCCTATTCCTACAGTACTCTTGGTTGAATCAAATTGACAACAGAAACCAACCAGCACATTTTCTAGACAGTTTCACAGTAACTATTAAAATATTTCAACTTCTCAAATATTTTAGACTGATTAGATAAACAATGCTTTTCAAGTCAGAGGTAAAATTATAGTCATTTGATATTGGTTTTTTATACATCCCAGATACTGACAGACAGGCTCTAATAGCTGCCTAATGTATCCTTCTCCTTCAAACCAAGCAGTTTCCACGATCTTGTTTTCAACAAATAGGAAGGAAGGCAGTTGTATCCACTAATGGATCATTACAAATTAATGATAGACCTTTACACTGTCTAGGGCACTTTATCTTAACTTAAAGGGGTGCAATTAACTGGCATCACCATAGCAAGACTGTTCCCATTCCTGTTGATTTACTAATATGGAAAAATTGCTCAGAGCCAGTATTGGTCAGACCAAGAGGAACAAACAGGAATAGCATTAATGCCAAAAGTTATCTCATTCTAGAACAATGTGACATTGTCTCTGTCATCTGTATGTCCTCTCCTCCCTCTCTCCCTTTCCTCTCTCTCTCTCTCTCTCTCTCTCTCTCTCTCTCTCTCTCTCTCTCTCTCTCTCTCTCTCTCTCTCTCTCTCTCTCTCTCTCTCCTCTCTCTCTGTTTGTGTGTGTGTTTGTGTGTGTGTGTGTGTGTGTGTGTTTGTTGAAGCCATTGAGAGGTACAATTTCAAATTATTTTACAAATGTTCTCATACATTTTGTCATTTTGATCAATTGTGTATTAAATAAAATGAGGATAATTTCACAGTTAAACACAAAGGTCACAGAAAATGTTTAATGTTATAATTTATTGTAGAATTGTGTAGTAAGGGAAGCAGACTTTCAAATATACAACCCATTATGACCAGATAAAATTCTGTGGGGAATTAAATGGACAACCAAAGGGAAATTAGGCAGGGGTTGTGGCAAGACCCTAGGCTCAATTTTATTTACTAGGGGTGGTGGACGGAGAAGGAAGGGGTAGAGAAAAAGAGACAAACAGTAAAAAAAATCCTATTATAAGAAGACATGCTCATTTTTCAAATAGGAATTTTCAATTTTTATGGATTTGTGTTATCTGGAAAATATGCTTAAAATTCATCTTTTATTTAAAATATTATCTACACCATGCTTTAGAAATTAAAAACTTTGAAAATAATATTGATGAATAATTTTAGATTTAACAATTGCTTTAGTAAATGCCCAAGAGCTATAAAGATAAGAGGTTTTGAGAAACCACTATGAGTCCACATGTCAGAACATTTTTTGAAAAAGATTTTGGGCAGAGGAACTCTAGAAAACTACCCAAATATATCCTCCTGCGTTGGTCGTCTGTGTGCTGGGATCACAATTGTGTGTCACTGCCTCGGCTGTGAAAACCATATTTTGAAGTTGTCTTTATAGTGATAGGGTGAGATAAAACCCACAGCAATTGTCCCTTTGGAATATACCATGAACCTGGGGACACTATCTCTCTGTGTGTGATCCAGGTACAACCATTACTATCTGAAGAAGATGGATCGGTCAGAAACACTTAAGTCTAAAGGCTATAATAAACATATTCTTCCAGTACCTCAGGTACTCCCAGCACACCCACCGGTGCCTCAAGTTCCCATTGGCACATCTCTATAATATGGATCTTTACCTGTCCTTGGACTCCATGCATGGAATCTCACTGGTGGTCCATTCATCTTCATGTGGAGACTCCTGGAAAACACTTTCCAGATGCCTGGTGTCCTATGATCCACACTGAAGCTGCTTCTCCCCTGCCTCCCAGACCTTACCTTTTACTAGACAGAAGTGTGCTGATGTTCATGAGGTCTGAGCATACAACTGCATGCCATGCACATGGAGACAAGGAATAAAGAAATGTGCCAGATACCTACATCACAGCCTGTTCTTAAGTTCAATGCAAAGATTGAAAACATCAGTCAAAAATAAAGGGGAAGCATCAAAATATGGCTTTCTGGATAAGCCATGAGAGATGATTGTAGTAGTTTAAATGTTATTAGTCCCATAATTTCATAGAGAGTGATATTACTAGGAAGTGTGGCTTTGTTGGAGTAGGTATGGCCTTTTTGGAAGAAGTGTGTCACTGTGGAGGTGGGCTTTGAGGTTTCCTATGCTCAGGATCCCACCCAGTGTCAGTGGACTTTCCGTTGTTTGAAAGTTATAGGACTCTCACCAAATCCCCCAGCACCGCATCTGCCTGATTGCTGCCAAGTTCCCTGCCATGATGGCAATGTACTTTACCTCTGAACCTGTAAGCAAGTCCCCCCAATGAAATGTTTTCATTCATGAGAGTTGCCATGGTCATGGTGTCTCTTCACAGCAATTGAAACACTAAGACACAAATGAATCATATTTATTGAAGACTATATACATAATGGTAGGGCAGGAAATACTTGACAAAGAATAAGGTAAGACAACAAAGCTTCAGAACTGTGTTAGGTATATATGATAAAGGCAGAGATCTATAGAAATCAGTGTATAAGTCTCACTTCTTCTAGGTAGGCTCTCGTGACACTAAAGAAACATAAACAACTTTGTCTAGTTGCCACCACGATGTGGATGTCAGTGTTTTCTACTACAATCCACATTAAAGTTGTTTCTGTACTCCATGGTCATCAAATTTTAAGTTACTTGATGTTTTTAATCACATCCAATAGGAGGTCAAGGCCAACAGTGTGGCCAAGTTAAGGGTCAAGGTCAACAGAGTGGCTAGGGAAACTTTGATGTCTGGATATGGAGGATTGTACCACAGTCTTGAAGCTTGTGCTGCCCCTTGTGGTGGTTCCAGTATCCTCTGAGGTGTTGGTGTTGCTGACACACATGAGATCATCTTCTCCTGGATCTCTTGAATATCAGGTATCAGTTGGGCACACAATGACTTCTGGGTGCGGCCCACACACCCATCATGCCAGTGTCTGCCCAGATTGTTTCTCTGTGTGGCCCAGATATCCTGAAGGCCATGGCTTGGGGTCCTGGGTCCTCCAAGTTGATAAATCTCCTGGGTGTGATGAGGAGAGAATGAGGACTACAACTCTCAAAGTTAAATTTGACGCAGGCTTCTTGGTGGTAAGTTATCCCCAGCTCACTCTCATTTTGATTGGCCTTCAGTCTTCAGTTTCAGAAGCCTTATTTATGAATCCAAAATCTTTGATGAATGGAATGGTGGGGTTAGGGATCAAGTGAATCACAATAAGACCCTGTGCCATCTAATTCTTCTTGATATTAAGGGAGAGTGGTTCCTTATCCAATTTAAACTCGTTGCATAGTCTTGCTGCCTTGCTGTGAGTGTACTTCCGGGTCATATGGAGAGAGGGTACGGCCCACATACCCTTAAATTTAAGCTAGACCCAGGTAGTATTAGGTACTCAGGTAGTATGTCATTCTTCAGACAACCATCTCATGGTGTTAAAATGTGTTCAACCTTCTTGGAGCAGTAGGTGCGGTCTAGGTCAGACTTGAAGTCAGGTTTTTATCCGAGCTCTCTGAAAGTCCTCATGCAGGAAGAGCTGGGCACAGAGGATTTGCTGAGTGCGGCCCACACACTCTTGATCCCAAGCTGTGTTATTGTTATTTGATGTTTATGTGTGGCCCAGATTACTAGAGAGCAATGATGTCTTAACACACCTGATGTGAGAATGGTTGTTGCCTGTGTTGGAAGAATGGCAGGAACATCCTACAAAGTGTAGTGGTACTACAAAGAAGATTCTAGATTAGAACTGGTAGGAGTTCACGTCCTATGATGTGTTGACAATCATCAGTGCAAAAATGGTTGTGGTTGAGTACAAATTTCTAAGTGAAATGCCATGGATTCGGTCACAAATGAGTCTATGATTTGTCCAAAAAAATAAATTGACGTGTGAAAATCCCTGGCCTCAGACCAGGACTTCTTCATGCGTATGTCCATTTCTTTTGGTCATTAAGGTGATGTTTGTTCCAGGTCACAAACGAGGCAATGAATTGTCCAAAATAAATTGACATGACATAATGCCTGGCTTCAGACTAGGTCGGCGTCATGGTTATGTTCATTTCCAGTGGTCCTTAACATGATGTACTGTCCCTTTAAGCCTGGCTCTTTGGGGTGGGATCTTGCCCTGGGTTGACTAGAGGGTTGGCCCACACACCATTTAATGATAGTCCAGGTTAATTAGGGTTCAAGGAGGTGCTGGGTTTCCTTTGAGGTCTTTTTATGACCTTGAACCTGTGTCAATAATCATGTCATTATCAAGTTCCCCTTCTTGGAGGGGATAATACATGCAGATTTAAGTTAATCAGATCAAGTTCTGGGTTTCCCCAAATTCTTCGTGAGCAGGCTATGCCTAGAGATGCATATGAGAAATTATTGTTCTTAGAAAAAAAAAGTCAGTCAAGATATGGTGCAGGGTGCAGTATAAAACCCTTTTTGATAAGGTGCATCCATGATATTGTATTATTTAGGTGAGCCCTTGGCACTTTATGGCAATGTTGTCATCCTTGTTAGCTTGTTGAGGATGTCTGAACTGAGTGAAGTGTGTGTAAGAGCCACACTTCTGGTACTCAGAATGTCAGCTTATATCAAACAGTATAGGAAGTATAGAGCGTTAGTCCAAGACTATCAGTGACATATCAGTGACAAGCTGGGATGTGTGTGCACTGATGTCTTGTTGGTTGTAAAACAAGAACTGAACTTAAGGCCTTATTCAGAGAACCTCATGGTACAAACTGTTAAACAGGGTGTTTCACTTTAGTGTTGCTCTGGACAAACTTATTTGGTTGGGTTCAGGCCTCTTTGGGAGAGAATTAATCTGAGATAATATTACATCTGATTTTGTGCCCAAACTTCCTCCCTGTCAGGGTTTGGCCCAGGCCTGTTCCTTTTGAGGGACTACCCAGGCCTCACGTCTCTTCTTGCTTTTTGCCTAGGTTCAAGGCCTGCCCAGGGCCACATCTCTGTTTGCTGTGGGCCTGGGCTTCAGTCCCCCATATTTTCTCCTTTTGTTCCTAGACAAAATTAGGGTCTGAAATTCTCTCTTGGTTTCTAAAGGAGTTATTTGGTTCAGGGAATGCCCAAGCCCTCATCTTTTCTCACTTTGGGACTGGGATTCTTCAGGGTCAGGATGGGCCTGGGGAATACTCATTTCCTTGTTTTGGCCCTGGCTGGTTTCATTAGAGGAACTGTCAGAGACCCAGAAACCTACAATTTTTGGTCCCGGGTTTTGTAGGGTCAGGGATTTGCCCAAGCCCACATCTATTCTCAATTTGGGACTGGGAATACTCATTTTCTAGTTGGGCACCGGCCTCTTTCATTTGATTGGCTCAGACCCATATCTTATCCTTTTTTGGGGCCCAGGCTTCCTTACCGTCAGGGATTCCCAGAAGCCCAAGTCTCTCCTTATTTTCAAACTGGGTTCTTCTGCTTCAAGAATTGGCCCAGGCCCACATATCTTCTTGATTTGGGCCCCAGCCTTCTCAGGGTCAGAATTGGCCTAGGCACACTCATTTTCTTTTTCTGGCCCAGGCCTCTATCATTTTGTTGGCCCAGGCCTACTTCTCTGAATAATTAGGCCCAGACTTTTTTAGGGTCACGGTTGGCCCAGGCCCACATCTCTTCTTGCTTTGGGCCCGGGCCTTCTCAGAGTCAAGATTGGCCTGGGCACACTCATTTTCTTGTTCTTTGCCAGGCCTCTATCATTTTATTGGCCCAGGCTTGCTTCGCTGAATAATTGGGCCCAGACTTCTTTTGGGTAAGGGGTAGGCCCAGGCCCACGTCTCTTCTTGCTTTGGGCCCGGGCCTTTTCAGGGTCAAGTTTGGCCTGGGCACACTCATTTTTTTGTTCTGCCCCCAGCTCTTTCATTTGATTGGTCCTAGGACTAATTTTCTGGATAATTAGGCCCAGGCTTCTTTAGGGTCAGGGGTGGCCCAGGCCCACATCTCTTCTTGCTTTGGGCCCGGGCCTTTTCAGTGTCAGGAATGGCCTGGGCACACTCATTTTCTTGTTCTGGCCCAGGCCTCTTTCCATTTATTGGCCCAGGCCTAATTCTCTGCATCACTGGGCCCAGGCTTCTTTAGGGTCAGGGTTGGCCCAGGCCCACATCTCTTCTTGCTTTGGGCCCAGGCCTTTTCAGTGTCAGGAATGGCCTGTGCACACTATTTTTTTGTTCTGCCCCCAGCCTCTTTCATTTGATTGGTCCTAGGACTAATTTTCTGGATAATTGGGCCCAGGCTTCTTTAGGGTCAGGGTTGGCCCAGGCCCACATCTCTTCTTGCTTTGGGCCCAGGCCTTTTCTGTGTCAAGATTGGCCTGGGCACACTCATTTTCTTGTTCTGGCCCAGGCCTCTTTCCAATTTTTGGCCCAGGCCTAATTCTCTGCATCATTGGGCCCAGGCTTCTTTAGATTCAGGGTTGGCCCAGGCTGACATTTCTTCTGGCTTTGGGCAAGGGCCTTTTCAGTGTCAGGAATGGCCTGGGCACAGTCATATTCTTGTTCTGGCCCAGGCCTCTTTCAGTTGATTGGCCCAGGTCCAGGTTTCCTCTCTTAATGGGCCCGGTCTTCTTTAGGGTCAGGGTTTTCCATGGGTCCCCTTGTATTCTGATTGGGGTCCTGGCATTTTTAATGTCAGGGTACCTGTTTATGTTTAGGGTGGAGGTAGTGGATCCTTTTCAGCCCATGCTTGCCAAAATCTTCAAGTTAGTCTATTGTCAACATTTCTGTAAAAAAAAGAAAAGTCTGGTAGACATTGATAGTGGACAATACTAGCATTTTAACTGTTCTTATAACATCACTTACCTGTCCTCTGAGAAACATGCACAGATACAGACACAAATAGCCCACAGTTCACATGAAATAATTATACATTATACAAAGATGAAATATGTAGGAGAGAAAGCTGATTGATAAAACCTTCCTCTTGCACAGCTGACTGTCTATGGTGGAGTGGATATCCATGACCTAATTTGAAAGACTGTTGCTTTTAGGTTTTGAGATACCCACATGACAGTCCCACCAAGACCCTGTGGTATATTTCCCTTCTGTGGTCTGAACCCTTGATGGAATAACACAGTTACAAGAAACAGCAGAGATTAGACCTCCCAGAATCTAGAGGATGCCTTCCTAAGCATTGGGGGCTCTACAGATCTTCACAAGATCTCTTTGCTGTGTGGGGATGACGTCTTCTCTCTGTATGTCATACATAGCTGTGAACAGTCAGGGTATTTCTCTGATCTTTGTTGATGCAACCCTTCTCAAGGTCATATCTGTCTTGTCCATCAAAAACCCCTCAGTCACCTAAGCTGCCTTTGTCACCCCTCCCAAGAGAGGCCCCTTCCAAGTACACTGGGGTGAGATCACTTCTTCACCCACAGAATTTTCTGCAATCATTTACCTGAAATAGATCCATGACTACCTTTTCCTGAGCTAAATCCTGGTCCACTATAATGGGCTCTGCTGCCCTCAAAACTAGGTCACAACTGTAACCATGACAGTGACCCACATGTGAGGTCACAGAGGCCAGACCTCACTCTGTCTGTGAAATCTCAAAGGGAGTTGATGCCCACAGATGTCTTTTGGGCTGGTACTTAAGGGAAGTACCTGAAGGCTTCCCTTAAGATCATTTTTCATTTACGAGCTCATATTCCGTCTTTCTCCTCCAGGCAACATCACCCCTGGAACCAGCATATTCAGTGGGGAAGGGTCATATTCAGCCCTAAGGTGCACAGTTCACCTCTTGGTGTCTCATTTCTGCTGCTCAGTTTATCAACAAATTTCTCTTGTCATGAGATTTTAAGTGTCCCATCTGCAGGATTTTCGGTATCAAGCTGATGGAAAATGTTGATGTGCAACCTCTCCCATCACCACCTTTAAACAATTTTTGCAGGAGGATTTCCCAGAAAATTGACAAAATTCCCTCAGATATACAGATTCAACCACAAATTTAGTAACACATGGTTCATAAGTAAAAGTTTAAGTTTGAAAATAAGATGGAGCGAGTATGGCATCAGTGTTTGTGGCTAATCTGGGAAGGGTCTTCAAGCTGAATATATAGATGTCCAGGAAGGTTCATGTCTATGGATTCAAGGGAAGCATTCCTACCTGTGAAGCAAGTGCTCCCTGTGGGGATGTCACTAACAGGTGGGTAGTGCAAGTAGTTATCTTTAGCATTCTCGAGGCTCAAGCCTTAAGTCGTAGACTATGCACTGAGTTGACACTTTCTTCAGAGGCCTCTCTTCATTAAATTTTAACATACAATTTAAATTTAAATGTGGATAGCTTGGGGAGATGGCTGTAGTTGTGTTTCATATTGTAGCCCTGACTTCGGCCATGCTGGTTACAACCCATAATTATAAACGATTAAGGATCTTGCTGTGAAGAAGCAAAGTCCCTTCAGACCTCTGCAGTAATGACTTTGACACGTTACCCACAATCCCTGACGCTGTGGGCTGCCATAGCTGATGGTTGTCCCTGGCTCAGGCACAATAGCATAGCTTCATTCTCTACCAGCCTGGAGCCTCAAGTCTTCTCATGTGATACATGCTGGGTATGGACATCTCAAGGCCTCATTCTTCAGTGAGTTGTGGGTGTTGTCTTCCTGAGTCCTTGTTAAACTAGTTCTTTGTAACACATCTACAGATACTTACTGCAGCTTTTTCTACAGCTATAGCACAGGTCCTGTTGAAGGACCATATTTTGCCTCATATCCTTCATCATCCCTGCCTCCCACTATAGCACAGTGAGGTTCAATTGGGCCTTCATCCCAGGAATCCTGTGTATATTTCTCCATCCACAGAGGCTAAACCTTCCTCTAAATACATCAAGTGAAAACGTGTATAAGCACAGATTTATAAAGGGGAGTACCGCCATGGTGCTTCCTGTAATAGTGACATTGGTGTCTATCCCCATATTATGGTACCTGTCTATCTTAGTACAAATGAAAACATTGCTGCCACCAGGGACTAGACTTCTCAGGGAAGATCAGACATCACTGCCTGGGATACTTTGCCCACACTCCCCGAACAACATACGTGTGATGATCAAATGTGAATTTACAAACTGGAACCCTCCTTCCTTCTCACCAAGTCAGAGGCTGGAGTCCTGGTCCAGATCCACAGGTGTGGCTTCATCCCAAGTTATCTCCCTCTGTGAGTGGAGGGGTTCCTCTCCATGTGCTCTCGAGGGGCCAGTCCCACTGCTATGAGACTTCTGACTTCTAGTTCTTCTTAGGATGAGCTGTACTCAGGGTGGGACATTTCAAGTACCTCGTTAGGTTTCAGTGTCTCCATTTAAGATGTAAATAAAGAAGTGCCTCAAACTGAGTGAGTCACTCACCTGATTAATTTCAGATAGGTTGCATCACAGAAAACAGCCCAAAACCTACCCAGTCACATGCACTTGCTGTGACTCAAGCCCTCCTTCTGGACTCTGGCTTGTCCTCAGGTAAGACCACAGGCATCACTAGGGCAGGGTTCTATCCTGTGAGGTCACAGAGGCCTCACCTACCTTATTCTGAGAATCACAGGTCATCCAGACCTCAGTTCTCTCCCAGCCTGACCTATCCTTGTTCTTTACCAACCTAGATGCAAACATCCTTGGAAGCACTTAGCTTTGGGAAAGCAGCTAGCAGTGCCTTAGGGTTATTTCCGTGAGGATCTATTACATTTCTCTCCTGTCATTCCTCCATCTTCCCACAGGTACCATCACCCTTGAGAGGAAGAACACAGTTGACAATGCTGCTTTCTCAGCTCAAATGTCTGAACTCACACTCTGCATCATCATCTCAGGTTCTTCATGGGCACCATGGTTCATTGCTGGCACTCAGCCTGTGGGGTACCATCTTCTGCCCCTTCTACCTGGTTCCAACATTAACCTTATCTTATTGTCTACCTAACTCTCTGCATCATTAATCTTTTAGCTTGAGTTTGGTTGTGGGTTATTAGCTAGTGCTTGCCTGGCATTCCTGTGGCCCTGGGATTTAGAATGAACAGCACAAAAATACATAGATGAATAATGAATAAATACATACAGCATGGATGAATCACTATAGAGTCGCAGGCAGAGCCCACCAAGTGAGGTACAGAGACTCCTGGAAGCACCTGCTTTTCCTTGTCCCATTATCAGCTGAACTTTCCCTCAAAAAGCTGTGTGCAAGAATGGCCAAGCTGTGCAGAAATGTGCCACGCCCTTTGTCCCCATGTGTGTGCATGTCATGCAGTGGTAGGCAGGCTATGATAGCCCTGCTCTGATGTGGGACTCTTTGTCAAGTCTGTGCTTCCCCTGCGTTGCAACTTCAGTCTCTCAAACACCAGGTTTCCAGTGTTTCTCACGAAGGGATGGTGGACATAAAACATGACTGACACCAAACAGGGGGACTTCTGGCCAACCTGGTCATGGGGCTACCATGCATTCTGTGTAGACTGGAAATGTTGTAAGGCTCAGACATTAAGTGTGAAAATCTTGAAACCTTTGGCTGAATTAGCCTGGCTCTATCCTTGGAGACAGAAATTGAAGCTCCACGCATGAGGATGGTTTACGGTAGTCCCACTGTGTTGACAGTTGATGGCTGCTGGGGAAGGCGAGTCAGCTTTCTTTAGGGTGTGGCATGTGGAGGTCAAACATGGTCCAGTGGATGCCACACCCATGAGGACGTGAGTTGTACAAACTGGATTCAGTGGGTTATAAAGTAAAAGACAGGACTTGGGTGTGGGGTGCCGCAGAAGGAATTGGAGGGAGAAGAAGGGGAAATATGATGAAAATAAATTGTATACATGCATGAATTTCTGAAAAATTAAAGCATTTTATATGCATTTATATTTAACATGTATATATTTAAATTTTATGTATATAAATGATATATACATACATACTTGTGATATGGAGTACATGAGAAACTTTAAAACATTATATTCTATTAAGTATCAATCCTTAATAATTCTTAATAAGAGAGAAGATATATGAACAGTTGTCCTCATCCCTAAGATTCAGTTGCTGTGTTTCTGAAATGTAAGAAAAATGAAGAATCTGCCTTACGTTAGAACAAGCAGAAACCAGAGTGTCTGTAGGCAAATCATTAAGGGTCAATGTGGGAGGGTACAATGGCTTAAACCCCAAAGCTGGACTCTTCCCAGCAGTGCGCACTGGATGCTTGGCAGCAGGGGAAGTGGTTCAAAGCAGAGGTGAGGAATGAGCTGAGAGGGATTACTACCCAGGCCCAGAAACAAAGACGCTCATGATAGAAAATACTAAGCTTACGTTGAGGATAATGTCAGCATTACCATTTAGGGGCTCAGAATAAGGCAGCATGGTGGTCAAAGATCTCCTGAAGCACAGACAACAAGAGAGGATCCCAAAGAGAACTTTCAGTGTCCTAAAGAGCTGGCAGTCAGGCTGGGAAGCAGGGAGATTTCCCAGGGAATGCAGGCATGGGACAGCCTTGGCAGCTGCTCAGGTCCTGAACCTCATCTGGAATTGAGGAATGAGGAAAGTGGTTTAACAAATGCATGAGTGGAGTCCCAGAGGAGGAGGGGAGAGAGATCAGAACAGATAAATTGTGAAGCCATAGTGCATTGAAGGTATATACAGAACGTAAACAAATTAGGAAAGCACATATAGTGTTAGGTAGGAGAGTGAAGCCATCTAACTGTCTATTGACGCAGAGCTCTCAGGCTCACGGATGGAGAATGCCCGCGTGGGAGCAAGGAGACGTGACTGTCCTTAGTGCTTAGCACAGGTCTTTCCACACAGTAGGTCTCCATACACATTCACCCTTTGAAGGAAGAAGACGAAGTTGAGAACTACAGACTCATTCAGAGCTGGACTTTGCTGTGAGGTACCTGATCATCTTGGTGCTGGGGTTGTATCTCGAGACCATCACGGTGCAGGCGCCACAGCCTCTCCCTCAACAGCCATACTTAGTGCCTGTGAGTCGGACTGGAAGAAGCTGAGTTAAAGATACTGTATACTATGGTTTTCTTTCTAGAACAGTCCTTACTTAGGACACAGCATCATCACAGACACACACAGGAAAGTTCAGTGTGGATTCTCCAACGGCTGCTACCTAAGTCTCGTGGTTTCCTGCTTCCTTTTGTGCGTTACAGTTTGTGCCAGCCTCTGTATGAAGCTGGAACACTGGCTGCCAAAAGTAGGACCAGACTGAAGAAGGGTCTATGCATGGAAGTGTTTGAAAATTTGCAAACACACAGACTTACACTTTTTCACACACTCACATTCCTCCCAAAATCACACACAAGAATATACAAATACACACTCAGACATGCAACCGTCTTCCAGATGTATGCACTCACATGTTTAGACACATATGCACTCACAGACACTCAGAGAATCATAGACTTAGCACACACAAATGCACACTCTCACAACATACAGCAAAGGATACGATTCTTCCTCAGGTACGGCAACAGCATCATTTCAGGATCAACATGCTGCTCTACCACCTGTGCAAGAGAAACACAGTTACACACACAGGAACAAGAGCTTGTGTTAGTGGAGACAGAAACGAACCACGCCCCCAAATACACAGACTAAAGCCGTAGACACCAGTGCCAAGCCAGGCAAGGCTGTGTAGCTAGGCACACTGAAGCATCTGGGCTGGCAGACAGTCTGCTGCAGCCACGGAAACAGGATGGAAAGTCAAGGTTCCCTGGAATTCTGCTTTCTCTACTTTGATTAAATTCTTTAAAATTAATGTTTTAAGTTAGTGCATCAAGCAATGGATTGGTGGCATTTTTATGTTATTTCCGTCCTTCCTCTCCCCACTGAGATCCCCCAGCTGGTCCTCTTTTCTGCTTGCATGTCCCATGGCATTCATGGAACAGACAGCATCATGGCGTCTTCATATAGTCACAAACCCTAGTCGTCTCTCTTCATGTTGTGTTACTCTGTCCCTCTGGGAAGGAAGGAAGAGAAGGAAGAGAAGACACACACCCAGTGCTGACTCCTCCTGCAGCTCTACTCGGGCCCTTGCTGGAAAAATCAAGCCCTTTTTGAGGAACATGCAATACACAAGACTGCATGGCATGCGCGCCCATACACACACACACACTCACACACACACACATGCGCCCATACACACACACACACACACACACACACACACTTTCCATAAGATGAGCTGAGTCCTCAGACAAACTTCATGGCAGCTCATTTACTTTGCTCTCTTCCCTCTTTTCTCACAACAACTCACAGGCTCACTCTAAGAACATCTAAGGTTTGAATCCTGGCTTATTTCTAAACTTTCCTTCTGCCCACTGAAATCAGTGACACCAAGTTCTGCTCCTTGGAACTGAAAATGATTCTTGGCTACACTGCCACCAGCAACATGGAGCCTGCACAATTATAACAGAGTCTCAGCGGTCTCTGCCTCCTGTGAGCCTTTCCTGCAGGAGTGACAGCTCTCAAACCCCAGTCTTACCATCACCTCTAACTGCATGCCACCAGGGAATCCCTGAACCAGCCAGACTCTCATCATGACCCACTGTTCCACCTGGAATCAGGATTTCTTGGAGAGCAGCCAACTTCAGTGAATTAATGCCAGAGTCTCTGTGTTTGAGAACTTAAACCTCCTGGCCCCATGTCTTTGATAAACATCAAGCTGACTTAGGCCATGTGAACTCAGACAGTGCACAGACTTTTAACTTTAAATGTTTGCACTCATAGTTCTTCTCCTGCGGAACAAGAAGCAAAAGCCAGAGGCCTGCTGCTCAGGTCACCAGAGCACCCTGAAGGTGTTCAAGGAGTCCGAGCAAAGGCAGATCCGAATCACAGAGACTGGCTTTTCACAGGGACCTTCTCTCCAGTGGCTTCTCATGCTTCTCCGAACATCCCTTCACTTGCTAACCAATGGTGAAACACATGCTTACTAACATAGGGAGGGACACAAATGAGCAGGAAATGCTAGCATGATGTTTGCTTTGGTGAGGTTAGGGAGGGGACAGTTTCAAAACCTAAACCAGTATTTCTAGAGTCTACTTTACAATCATGACAGAACATTTGGCCCCAGGACCAGGTCCCCAGCGGTGCCAGCAGTGGGACTAAGAGATTAAATGAGTCTTCAGGTAAGAAATGGCTCTTTATTCTTAAAAATCAATAGAGCATAAGGTTTCACTACTTGTAATAATCTCCTGTTTGGAAGCAGGGGAGGGAGAGAGTGAGAGACTGCAGACTCAGCAAGGTGGCTGCCTTCCTGAACTCAGCACTGAGCATCACCTATAAGGCTGCACTCTGGCCCCTGGCACTTCTGCAGCTCCAACAGTTGTTCTCTGGGGGTGGGAGAAGTCTCCTGCCACAGGACCTGTGCGCCAGGTTTCTCTGCCCAAAATGTTCTTTCTGCGTTACATACATTGCTTGGCTACCTCATCTCAGACACTGCTCCAATGGCCCAGCTCTGAAAGTCCAAACCAACCCATTCATCTACCCCATGAGATCCTGCCCACCTCACATTGTTTCTATGCCAGCAACTGTCACTGCCTGACACCACACTCTCTCCACATATGTATACCCGGGTTAGCTGTTACCCCAGGACATGTCAGCTCCACACCAGCCAGGCCTCATCATTTCTGTGGTTTGCTGTATCCCACAAGCCAAACACAGTTTGACATATGGTAGGCTGTGAAAAAAGCATAGATTGAATATTGATGATCACTCCTTATGGGGGGGGTAGCACGGCCCCCATTAGTAAAGTGGTATGATTCCATGCGGCTGTCTCAGTGATCTGTAAGGGAATCCCTGTCTGTTTAGTGGGGACAGAAGACTCGTGTGCTTTCTCTGTTATGCAAAAGAAAACACAAAGGAACAAGGCAGACATTACACCCCATTAGCCTATCTCACACTGGTCCTATGCGGCCCTAATGGAGCCCAGTAAGGATCCATCTTATCCCGTGTGAGGCCCAAACTTTTTAGGGGGGCTTGAGTAGTTGGAGAGATGCTGGTCTTCAAGAAAACACATTCCAAAACCACAGCTGTGTGAATCAACTCATGGCCTCAGAACAGACCTCACACATGAAGGATGTGTGCCAAACCTTCCTTGACTTCCTTAGGGTCAGCCAGTGCCAGCCAGGGCAAGGACTCTGTTCACAGCCATATGCAGGGGCCGCAGGTGGCTCCAAACAGAGGAACACCTACATTGTGGCTGGCAGGTTTCTTCCCACAACCACAAAGTGCCATCAGTTTATACTGAGAACACTCCAGTAAGCAAGGTCATTGCCCAGAACCTGGTTGTAAATGATGCCCAGAGGCTTTGCTTACAAACATCAGGCCTTGCTTGGAACAGAGCCAAAGCACACACACAAGCAAAACTACTGTCACATTGAGAAGGGGTCCCCCAGAGTCTGGTTCTGTCAAGCTGTGATGTGCCAGGAACTTGCTGTGACTTCACAAAATCAGGCTTCATCTGAGAAATAGCAGGGCAGCTTCAATCAGTGTGTCACTGTGTCCTGTGACTACAGGCATTGCTCACCCAGACACACTGAGAACTGAGGCTATCTCTTTGAATGTGCCGCTCGATGTTATTAGTCAGAGCTGTGAGGGTGCTGGATGGTCAAGAACAAGGGTCTTTTCCCTGCTGTGTGAGGAAGGAATGGACTTGGGTATCCCACCCACTGTGATAGAAAAGCCAGTTAAAGAGAATGTTGGGAGGGGAGAGGCCCTGGGATTCAGGCCATTCTGAAACTTGTCCTTTGTCTCCTACGTGCAGGTAGTGATCCTGCAAAGTCATCCCATGCCCGGGTCTCAAGGAAATCACAGGGCCCTGGGTTGGAAAGACCAGGGACAGGGGCAGGGCCTGCCCTGCCTGGGCAGCCTGAGAGCACTCACCTTCCTGCCATTCACAAAGAAGAGCAGCTGCTGGGGGTCCATGACTCCTGAGGTCCCAGCAGGTCCTGAGAAGCTCCAGCCTTGGGAGAGAGTAAGTTGCCTGAGGCTGAGGGGTATGGCTTGTCTGAGCCTCAGGCCTCTACCCATCCAGAAAGTTCTGGAAGAGTCAGTGCTGCCCAGTTCCCAACAGGAAAACTATCTTGACCCCTATCGAGTGTGCCAAGAGGGAGACACACTGAACTCTTCTGGCATCGATGGAACGGGTTGTGCACCATAGCAGCGCTGCAGACTCAGGAGAGTCCCAGTCATCGCTTTGGTAACCTGTACCAACGCTGGCTTATTGGAAGAGGCTTCCAGGTACATTGAATCCTCTCAGCTTGTTTAGGGGGAGGCCAGACTGCTGAGTCACATCCCAAGAGTCCAGTGCCCTTAACAACAAATAAATGCGTTTATTTACTTGGGAATACTTATCCACTTGCTTGAAAAAGAAGGTAACTTTTTGGTTCTCTCGTTACATTATAAAACTTGGCACATCTCAGATGAGATCAAACTCATTTTCAGACTTCATTTAACTTAGTATATCTTCCTAGATTATATTGTTCATGCAAACACATCGCCCCCTCCCCGCAAGACAGGGTTTTCTGTGTAGCCTTGGCTGTCTGGGAACTCTTTGTAGACCAGACTGGACTTGAACTCACAGATCTCTGCCTGCCTCTGCTCCCTCCTCCTGAGTGCTGGGCTACACAACATTTTCATTGTGAAAACTTGCCAAGTTTGTAAACAGAGGAGAACAACCCACACCTCAAAACTCCAGCAGGAGCTCTAGTGGTAAGCGGTTAATACTTCCTGGCTTCCTGGATATCTTCAAGCAAATTTCAGACACAGTGTTTTACCCCTAAATGCATCAGTAGACACAAAGCGTGTGTGTGTGCACACACTCTCCTTCCTTCCTTCTTCCTGCCTTCCTTCCTACTTGTTCCTTCCTTCCTTTTCTCCTTTCTGCCTGCCTTCTTCCCCCTGCCCTTCCCCCTTCCTTTCCTGCAGCAGAGACTCACTATATAGCTATGCTGGTTGGACATTTACTGGCCTTGAACTGACAGACACCTATCAGCATCGGCCTCCTGAGTGATGGGTTTAAAGGTGTGCAAGTGTGTGCCACCATACCTGGCATACATTTTCTTTTTTGAAGAATACTGCTAACAGGGGCTGGGGGATGATAGGGGTTAAGAGCTTCCAGAAATCAGGAGTAGAACAATCCTGTCTTCCTTATAAACTGCCCAGTGTTGGGAATTCTTTCTCAGCAATAGTGCAGAGAGTAGAGCTAGAATTAATTGTACCATTTCCCTGAAGCCAACACTATGGATTCTAAAATCTTAAACTAGAGGCTGGAGAGATGGCTCAATGGTTAAGAGCACTTGTTACTCTAACAAAGTTCAATTCCCAGTCCACACAGTCACCCATAACTCCAGTTACAGGGAATCTGATTTCTTTTTTTCTGATGTCCCACAGCCCCAGACATGCATATCACACATACACACACACACACACACACACACTCTCTCTCTCTCTCTCTCTCTCTCTCTCTCTCACACACACACACACACACACACACACACACACACACATGCACCCATGTGCACATACACAGGGAGTAAATAGGAAAAACAAGCTATTTGCTTTATTTTCTCCATCTACAAAAACACCAGTGTTACAGTACCAATAAAAAAGGTGGGTGTTTAATTCTTTGTCAATAACTCAGGAGTGGATTTTCAGGGATCAGACCTGAGATCTGTGAGGAGGGCTGAAAGGGAGGAGGAGGGGGCTTATGAGAAGGCAGGCTGTGGCCTCTCACCGAGGTGCACAACTCCTGACTGAACAGCAGGCTGATTCTGGGAATGCTGAAGCAAGCTGGCAACTGGAACCAACTGGTACGGTTGGGCAAATGCCATTGCTAGGGTGACGCTGACAAAAGTGTCAGTCATTAGAAAAAAAAGCCCTTTGCCCTGTGTACTATTCTCCTCTGGTGGCCCCGTCGGCAGTGTTAAAACAGATCAGCTAGCAAAGAACAGAAAATTGTCAGTCTTGGTACCATACAGAAAAGTGTCAAGTTAGAGTCGAGATGATGATGGCTGGCATGTATTAAAATGTGGAGTTTGGTTTAATGTGATTCACACTTGTAATTCTTCCTGCATTTGGAAGCCAAGGCAGGGGAATCCTGTGTTTTGAGTATCAACAAATCTCTGGTTGTGTTCATATCAGTGCATTGAAGAGTAAATAGTTCTAGACCACTTGCTATTGTTACCCAGAGTCCATACTTCCCTACTCTAGCAGCATCCGCTGGTCCACACTAGCAGATCAGTTATCACATCTCTTCTGGGGAACCAGCAAGAGGCCCAGGGCTCACACTTGCAGGTGTGTTTCTATTATTATATATGTCTGCCAGTCAGAAGAGGGAACCAACCATCATTATAGTTGAGTTGAACCTGGGGTCCTCTAGAAGAGCAACCAGTGCTCTTAATGTTTAGTCATCTCTCCAGCCTGTCTTGGAGTTTAATTCCATTCTTTCTGTGTCCCACCTCAGAGAAGGTGTGTAGGTGACTTCCGGAGTCACTTTTGTGGTACTCCAGGTGCTCCTCCCCCTTGCCTTCTCAGTTCTAGACTACAGCAAAAAATAATTATGGATTTTATCTCTTGGTTGGGTGCTAATCAAATTTTATAAGCGCCAAGCAGCATTTGACAAAGTCAGCACCAATTGGGATTTCAAAAACTCTCAAATATGACTCTTTATGCTGATGCAATCATAAGAGGTTTTTTGGCCATGACACCACCTCCTTTAGGAGATACATTTTCATAGAAATTAGGAACAAGACAAAGATGCTATTTCCATCACTAGCAAATGTTTTAAGGAAACAGACATGTGACTAGATAAGAAAAGCTTTGCATGGCTGGAGAATCATAATCAAGGAAAATAAAAACTCTTCAGCTTCATTTGCTTTGACTTTCAAAATCATTAATTTTGGCTTGAGTAATACTAGTGTAACTGTAGATGCAGCAGACTCATGTTCTACCAGAAATTCAAAGAACAGCTTATACCAATTCTTCTCAAAGTGTTCCACACAATAGAAGCAGAAGGGTCTTTGCCAAACTCTTTCTATGAGGCTTCAATAACCTTGATCCCCAAGCCACACAAAGATACAACTAAGAAAGAGAACTTCAGACCAATATCCCTCATGAACATTGATGCAAAAATACTCAAGAAAATACTGGCAAATCGGATCCAAGAACACATCAAAACAATCATTCACCACGATCAAGTAGGTTTCATCCCAGGAATGCAGGGATGGTTCAACATACGAAAATCCATCAACGTAATCCACCATATAAACAAGCTGAAAAACAAAAATCACATGATCATCTCACTAGATGCTGAAAAAGCCTTTGACAAAATCCAACACCCCTTCATGATAAAGGTCTTGGAGAGATCTGGGATAACAGGGACATACTTAAACATAATAAAAGCTATATACAGTAAACCAACAGCCAACATCAAACTAAATGGACAGAAACTCAATGCAATTCCTCTAAAATCAGGAACAAAACAAGGCTGTCCACTCTCTCCATACCTTTTCAACATGGTACTTGAAGTCCTAGCTATTGCCATACGACAACAAAGGGGGATCAAGGGGATACAAATTGGGAAGGAAGAGGTCAAACTTTCACTGTTTGCAGACGATATGATAGTTTACATCAATGACCCAAAGAACTCTACCAGGGAACTCTTACAGCTGATTAACACCTTCAGCAAAGTGGCAGGCTACAAGATCAACTCAAGAAAATCAGTGGCCCTACTATATACAGATGATAAAAGGGCTGAAAGAGAAATCAGAGAAACATCACCCTTTACAATTGCCACAAACAACATAAAATACCTTGGGGTAACGCTAACCAAACAAGTGAAAGACCTGTATCGTAAGAACTTTGAATCTTTAAAGAAAGAAATTAAAGAAGCCCTCAGAAAATGGAAAGATCTCCCATGCTCTTGGATAGGTAGGATCAATGTAGTAAAAATGGCAATCCTGCCAAAAGCAATCTACAGATTCAATGCAATCCCCATTAAAATCCCAGCACAGTTCTTCACAGACCTTGAAAGAACAATAATCAATTTTGTATGGAAAAACAAAAGACCCAGGATAGCCAAAACAACCCTGTTCAACAAGGCAACGTCCGGAGGCATCTCCATCCCTGACCTCAAGCTCTATTATAGAGCTATAGTCCTGAAAACAGCTTGGTATTGGCACAAAAATAGACAGGTAGACCAATGGAATCGAATTGAAAACCCGGGTATTAACCCACACACGTACTGAACATCTGATCTTTGACAAAGAAGCTAAAAATATACAATGGAATAAAGAAAGCATCTTCAACAAATGGTGCTGGCATAATTGGAGACTGGCATGTAGAAGAATGCAGATCGATCCATGTCTATCGCCATGCACAAAACTTAAGTCCAAATGGATCAAAGACCTCAACATAAATCCAGCCACACTGAACCTCTTAGAAGAGAAAGTGGGTGGTACCCTTGAACGAATTGGTACAGGAGACAGCTTCCTGAACATAACACCAGTAGCACAGGCAGTAAGATCAACAATTAATAAATGGGACCTACTGAAACTGAGAAGCTTCTGTAAGGCAAAGGACACAGTCAGCAAGACAAAAAGGCAGCCCACAGAATGGGAAAAATATTCACTAATCCCACATCTGACAGAGGGTTGATCTCCAAAATTTACAAAGAACTCAAGAAGCAAGTCTCCAAAACACCAAAGGACCCTATTAAAAAGTGGGCTGCAGAACTAAATAGAGAGTTTTCAATAGAGGAGTCTAAAATGGCTGAGAGGCACTTGAGAAAGTGCTCAACATCCTTAGCCATCCGGGAAATGCAAATCAAAACAACTCTCAGATACCATCTCACCCCTGTCAGAATGGCTAAAATCAAAAACACCAATGACAATTTATGCTGGAGAGGATGTGGTGAAAGGGGGACACTCCTCCATTGCTGGTGGGAGTGCCAACTGGTTCAGCCACTTTGGAAATCAGTGTGGAGATTCCTCAGAAAAATGGGAATAAACCTACCACAAGACCCAGCAACTCCACTCTTAGGCATATATCCAAAAGATGCCCATTCATACAACAAAGAGGTCTGTTCCACTATGTTCATAGCAGCTTTATTTGTAATTGCCAGAATGTGGAAGCAACCTAGATGTCCCTCACCCGAAGAGTGGATAGAGAAAATGTGGTACATCTACACAATGGAGTACTATTCAGCAGAAAAAATAATGGAATCATGAGATTCGCAGGCAAATGGATGACACTAGAAGAAACCATCCTGAGTGAGGTAACCCAGTCACAAAAAGAGAAACATGGCATGTACTCTCTCATATATGGATTTTAGACATAGATCTGGGGAGTGCCAGCCTACAATCCTATGGCCAGAGAGTCTGGGAAACAGAAACTTTATTTAGTGGCTGATCGAAGAAGAGGCAGACTCCCTTGGTTAAGTACTGAGCTGAACTCAAGAAAGCCAGTAACAGAGAGGGAGGACTGATGATCAAAGGGATTAAGACTGGGCTGGTTTAACCCCCAGAAACAGCTGACCAGACAAAGGTTAACTCTTGAATCCCAGGCATTAGCCTGGGAAGCCAGCATGGGACTGATCAAGACCCCCTGAATCTGGGTGTCAGTGAAGAGGCCTAGGGAATCTATTGAGCCTTGGGCAGCAGATCAGTACCCATCCCAAGTATACACACGGACTTTGGACTCCAATAGAACAATGTGAGGTGCACTCTCACCCAGAACTCTTGGGAAAGGGTCTAGGCCCTGCCCTATATGAAATGACACACTATGGACACCCCCATGGAGGGCCTCACCCTCCCTGGAGAAATGAGAGGATAACGGGGGGGAGGGGAGGGCACGGGAGGAAGGGAGGGAATGGGAGAGGGACCTGGAACTGACTTGTGAAGCAACCTTGATTCTTATCTAAATTTAAACTGGAAAATAAAATTTAAAAAATAAATAAATAAATAAAATTAAAAAAAAAATTCTTACTTCTCCCTGTTCTCCAGCAAAAGATGCATTTGTTAATGGGTAATTACTTCTAAGAGAAGATCTCGGGTTCACTAATCAGTGACTTTTCTCTAGATTAAAGAGTCCACGTTATCTAACCTTCAGACAAATCAAACTAAGGGCCAAGCGCTTTTCAGTCATGTTACTAGAAGTGAAATAATGGTTAACTGGAATTGAAGTGTTTACCTGGAAGGATCTGAATAGGAATTCTCCCCATAAGCTTATGTTTTCAATGTTTGGTTCCCCACAGCTGTGGGCACAAGTAGGATTATTCCTTCACATTGTAAGAAACAAGTTGAAACGTGCCTGAAAGTGGGCTAGAGTCGGTTCAGTTCATGCTCTTTCAGAGAACCCAAGCGCCGTTCCTAGTGCCCATGGCTTTCTTCTGGATCCCTCAGGGTCCTGAACTTACCTGCACACACCCGCATAATTTTAATAAATCTGAGAGAGAAGGCAGGGCAATAAGTAAGCCCAGCCTCCCTTCCCTATGTGGACTGAGGGATGGCTCAGTGGTTAAGAGCCTTTGCTGCTCTTCCAGAGGACTGAGTTTAGTTCTCACCACTCACATCGGGCAGTTCCCGATGGCCTCTAACTCAAGCTTCAGTGGCTCCCTCTTGCCTCCATTCATGGCATTCACTCACATAGACAAATACACATGTATTAAAAGAATAAATAAAATTCAAATAGGATCTGGGAAAGTTGGGTATTGGCTACTTTTCTGGTTTCAGGGACAAATACCTGACAGGTAGCTTGAGTAAGTGAGTAAGGGTTTGTCAGTTTATGGTTTGAAGGGATCAAATCCAGCATGGTGGAGAAGGCTGGGCAGCAGGAATGTGAGGTGGCTGTTCCCGTCTCACCCCCAGTCAGGAAACAAAGATCCAGTCTGGGACTCGGATCAGCTTCTCCGTTTCCCTCATACACGACCCTAGTCTGTGAGCTGCTGCTGCCCTGCCCACCTTCCTCCTCTCAGTCACATTAAGTGATGGTTTTTCCCTTGGGGCAGTTTTCATCTCACTCAGAGAACTCTTAGGACTCTGATCTGAATCATCATGGCATTCTGAAAAATAAAGGAGTATAAAATAACTATTAATCCACAGTAAACAACACATACTTAACCATTTCACAGAGAGGATTTCTGATAATCTGTTCTCAGATCCTTATATTATTCAGAATTCATGCTGGTAAAAATTAGCCTCCTTATTGGAGTTACTGCTATCATTTGAGTTCACCAATCTCCTTAAGCTCTAGAAGTAGTAATGGCTCCATTACTGGATATACTCCATTCTAATCTTGGGGCAGAGGCTGAGTGAATGCTCATAGTATGTAAAATGCACTATGCGAGTACTCCAATTATTGAATTTAATTTTTATCAGCATGACTGTGGAAAGAAAAACTACCACGCTTTAAGCTTAACAGTTAAGGTTCTGTATTCCAGTCTGAAAAATCTAACAAATATGTAAGCACCATAGACTATAGCACAGGATCATCAATTAGGAAGACCATGTAAATGAAATGTGTCATCATGTTTTCTCACTGAGTCATTACTCCAGCTCATTAGCACTATCAGTGTCATTTCTGCTGCTCTGGTAAATATACAGACAATAGCACTTTAAGGGAGAGTTTACTTGGCTCACAGTTGTGGGTTAGATAACCCTGTCCAGCTTTTAGCTTGCCTTGAACATGTGGTAATTTGCCTCAGTCTGGAACTTTATTAACTGACAAAATCTAGGCAATCCAAATGTTCACACCACACCAAACAATGGAAGCAGAGTAAGAATGCCTGTTGTTACTTCTTCATCTAACTTTGAACAGGTAGCTATTGCAATAAAGTAAGAAAAACAAAAAGATAAAAAGACTTGAATATTAGGGAGCTAAGGGGAGGGAAAACTATCCTTATTCAAAAATAACAAAGTATATTCATGGAAAATTAAAGGAGATAGGCCCAACAAACTGTTAGAATTAACAATAACTTCACTGGAAACAAAGCCAGTACCTGAAAATTAATTGTGTTTTTGCAAACTAACATCAAGAAGAAAACATAATTAACAAACAACAGCACCAAGTGTCCTGGTACATGCCTATAAACCCCTGCATTCTAGCCATGGAGGCAGGGGAATAGGAATTCAAGGCCAATCTCAGCTACATGAGACCTGGCCCAAATAATCAACACAAAAAAATTCATTCATCACAACACTAAAGAATCAAGCAAGTAGGAAAGAACCTAGGACATGGAATAACTCAGAGAGATTCTCCTGTCTCTGCCTCCTGAGTGCTGGGATTAAAGGAGTTCGCAACCACGACCCAGTTGTTCCTATTCTTGGCTCCTTAGGAATCATATTTAGAGTGTGTTAGCATGGTGGAAGCCATCATTCACACTAAAGAATCTGCAGATTGTTGGAGTACAGACGTGTAACCAGCACACAGGCAGAGCCTGCTGTTTTCTGCACTTTTAGGTTAGCAGAGAGCAAGTCATAAGGGTGGGTTTGTTCTTTCCCCAACCACAAATGGAAGCTCAACAGCAATGCAGTTTTTTTAAAAAAATCTTTTTTTGCTGATACTTCCTGAACTCCATGGTTCAACAAATGTCACTGAGCTGGATAGACTCCATGTATTAGCTTGGATAGTAGCCACAGAGTTTTGCAACACGGTTTTGAAGGCCAAAGATAATGGCTTTTGTTGTTTCACTGTTCTATGTGGTAGATTAAATTTAGTCTCTTGTGTCAGCCAACTTGAAGCTAATCAAAAGCAAGAGAATTCTTTTATACCCTTGGAAAACCAATAGTGCTGAATCAGGGCTTAGGAATGTTTGTGTGGGGGCTGGAGAGACAGTTCAGTGGTTAAGAGCTCTTACTGCTCCTGCAGAGGACCCGGTTCAGTTCCTAGTACCAACATGGTGGGCTACAACCATCTGTAACTCCAGTTCTAAGTGACATGGCCCTCTTCTGGCCTCCATGGGCACCAAACATGCACGGAGTGGCCAGACACACTGTAACATGAAAGGAGAAGAATCAACTCAGGACCCCAAGTCCAAGCTCTCAGCACAAAGGAGATTTGTTTGTCCCAGAGGGACAGAGGGCCCAGACTAAGAGACAAAGACAGGAGATAGAGGACAAGGAAGATGGTGGGGGAGGGGGAGCAAAGAAAAGAGGGCAAGGGTATTTGTCCCAGAGGGACAAAAAAACTTCCCCTGGAATGAGGGGAGACACATGCAGCACATAGGAAAATGGCGGTTTATAGATGTACAAGGGAAACCCCCATACAAGGGAAACCCCTGGTTAGGATGAGGTGTTTATTAGGTGAGCCAAAGGGGGCTTCTGATGGCTGGACTTTGGTAGTGAGCCTCAGGAGGAGGAAGTGACCAAATAAGGGTACAGACCTTGAGAGATAGCTTTAGGAATGGAATCAATCTAACACTTTTTAGCAAAGCAGAGGAATTGGGGAGAAGGACAAGGACGCCAGCGCCATGCCTGCCATGATCAAGTTGCCAGAGTCCTTCACATACATGTAGGCAAACACTCATCCACATAAATAACAGTAAACAAATCTCTTGTTTAAAGAAATTCACAGTGGGGACTGGGAATGGAGCTCAACTGGTGGACTATTTGCCTGGGATGTCAGAGACCTTAGGTTCATTCCTCAACACCACACAGGCCAGGCATAGAGGTGCAAACTTTAATCCATTAAGAGGAGAGGACAGGAGAACCAGAAGCTGAAGGTCATTCTCGGCTACACATCACATTCAAAGTCCACCTGGGCTACATGAGACCCCATCTCAAAACCAAAGGTTTTCAGATGATAAACTTTGTCACATAATTTTCATTGCTTCCTTATCATGGAATAACATGGTCAGTGCAAAGAAAGACTTTGTCCCATATCTGGCTGCAAGCATTTCTCAGCTTCTTCTCTGTGTGTTATCTGTCTCAGAATATTTCAGCTGGCTTTTTAGAGCTAATTCCACATTCTGTGATGCAGCCTTGAGGCAGGTGGGGGTGGAGCTTGGTCCTGCAGCATCTTGATGTGCCCTGCTTTGGTGACTTCCCTGGGAGGCCTGCCCCTTTCTGAACAGAAAGGAATGGATGGGGCAGAGATAGAAGGGGAGGGAGGGAACAGAAAGAGAGGGAGTGGAAACTGTGGTTGGTTTGTAAAATAAATGAAAAAACTAATTGAAAAAATGTTTCTAGACACTCAGAACAGACATTGTGATGGACGTTGGCCACAGCATAATCCCAGCCCTTGACATGGGCCAGGCACGTGCAACTCTTTTGTCTGTTTACTCTTTGTGGGACATAAACTACTCTGAGGTCTCAAGAGGAGCCATCCACTTACTGGTCACCTGAGAACCTTCCCCTAGTAGGCTGGGTCTGTTCTAGGTCAGTCAGGGAAGAGTTTCATCTGCCTCCTTGGTGGAAAACATGACAGTATGTGGACAGACCCTGTGAGGACTCATCTTGAGTTATCATTGCAATGGATAAGCAATGGGTAAAACCCAAGGCCTCTGACCTGGAACCTAGCACTGAATGGGACATATAGAAATGTTTTTAGGTGGGCTCCTGGTGACTCTCTCCAGACACCATGGAAGGTCCTTGAACTGCAGTTCTCAAGGGCAGACAAGCAGCATGCAGTAGAAAGACTCTTGGGCTTATTGTCTCTCAGGTAGCCTTTCCTTCTTTTCTCTCAGATTGAAGGTGCATTTATTCAAGGAATGGGACTCTACACCATGGAGCAGCTGGGCTACTCTCCACAGGGCGTTCTGTACAGCCGTGGCCCAAGGCAGTACAAAATCCCTGGCATCTGTGACATCCCCACAGAGATGCAAATTTCTTTTCTACCCCCATCTGAACACTCGAACACCCTGTACTCATCTAAGGTAAGCTCTGCTCCATGACTGAGTCCATGCTTCCTTGATGTCTGTAGGGTGGACAGATATTGGTCTGCTTGATTGTTCCATATCTAAGGAGATTACAGAAGGAGTCCCTAATGAGCATTCTAATTATAAAGTAACTTAATGGCATGGTAAAACGCTTCAAATATTCCCAATCTGCCTAATATGAGCTATCATATTCCAGTTGTCATTTTACGTTACAATAAACATCTTTATGCCTGTATGTGTTTGCTCTATTTGAAATCATTTTTAGGCTAGAATTCCAAATATAAGAACAGTAAGATCATTCTGGTTCTGGGTTACCTCACTCAGGATGTTTTTCTAGTAGCATCCTGCAAATTTCAAGATATAATTGTTCTTTTTTTTACCACTGGGTAATACTCCATTGTGTAAATACACCACATTTTCTTTATTCACTCTTCTGTTTATGAGCATCTAGATTATTTCCATGTTCTGGCTACTACAAATAATGTTGCTATGAACATAGTTGAGCAAATGTACTTGTGGTATGGTTGTGCATCCATGGGGTATATGCCCAAGAGTGGTATTGCTGTGTCTTGAGGTAGATTGAGTTCCAGTTTGAGAAACTGCCATACTGATCTCCAAAGTGACTGTACAAGTTTGCACTCCTACCAGTTGTGGAGGAGTGTTCCCCTTACTCCACATCCTTTCCAACACAAGCTATCATCAGTGTGTTTCGTTTTGTTTGGTCTGGTTTTGTTTGGTTTGGTTTGGTTTGGTTTTTCGAGACAGTGTCATCAGTGTTTTTGATCTTAGCCACTCTAATAGATACAAGATAGTATTTCAGAGTCGTTTTGATTTTCATTTCCTTGATGGGTAAGGATGTTGAGCAATTCCTTAAAAGTCTTTTGGCCATTTGAGTTTCTTCTGTTGAGAATTCTGTTTAGATCTGTACCCCAGCCTGGGTTTTATAGCAATAGTCTGTCCCTACAAAAAGGGTCTAAGGATATAGTTGGTTACGTAGTACTTGTCTAACGTGTTCAGGGCCCTTGGTGCATTTACAGTATTGGAATGAGAGAAAGAGAGAGAAAACCACAAAATAGGAAAAGATATTTGCAACTGTATGACAAAAATCTTGTGTACAGGACACTTGCAACTTAGTAGTGAAAAAAAAAAGAATGACTCGAGTTGTTTATTATCTTTTTAATTGACTGATAAAGCCAATAGACAGAGATGTTTAAATGGCCAATCAGCACATGAGAAGATGTTCAGCTTTGTTTATACTTAAGAAATGTAGGTCAAAGCCATAGTGAAACACTATTCACGTACACTGTGACATCTGTAGTTGAAGCAATTGGACAGTGACACGTGTTAGCAGGATATAGATAAACTAGAGGCTCTATTCATTGTGCTAGAGGGATGCACACTGTGCAGCCACTTGAGAACAGTCAGGCGGTTAAAAAGTTAATCAGAATTTCCACGTTATTATAGGATTTAATACATCTTCACAGATGAATATACACACAAACACTCAGAGCATTTTTCACAGTACCAAAAAGGTAGGAAAATATTACCCCAACTGTTAATGTTAAATAAATAAAATGCAATATATTCACAAAAGTGAATTCGTTCAGTCCTTCAAAGGGATAAAGTAGGTATACACACTACAGGAGATGTGACAGGTGAAAACATTATATAAAATGAAAGAAAAAACACAGAAAATGACATCTATATTCCACCTATACGAAAGGTCTCAAATTGGCAAGTTCTCAAAGATGAAGTGAATGAGTGTTTGCTAGGGCCTGAAGAGAGGGAGGAACTGGGAGTGACTGCTCATAAACATGGGGTTTTCTTTTTTTTTATCTTGTAGAAGTCGTTTTTTTTTTTAAGTTTAAATTTAGATTAGAAACAAGGTTGCTTCACAAGTCAGTTCCAGGTCCCTCTCCCTTTCTCTCCCCTCCTCCCGTACCCTCCCCCCAAGAGATTTCAGAAGGGAAATCAACAGGATCATACACATTGTTTCAGTTTTCCATCTGGTACTGTTATGAATACCATGGCCAAGAGCAACTTGGGAGGAGGGGTTTATCTGACTCACACATCCTGATCACTACTGGTCATTAAGGGCAGTCAGGGACAAGAGCACCAGCTGGAGCAGAGGCAGAAACCATGGAAGAAGCTGCTGACTGGCTTGCTCTCCACGGCTGGCTCAGCCCGCTTTCTCAGTCATCCAGGGACACCAGCACAGGAGTGGCACTGCCACAGGGGACTGCATCAATCACCAATCATGAATAAGCCCCACAGCCTTGCCTACAGGCCAATCTGATGGAGGCGTTTTCTCCACTGTGGCTCCCTCCTCCCAGATGATGCTCAGGTCCTACTGACAAAGCCAACCAGCACAGACCTAAAAGGATCAAATTATACGCTGTGGATTTTATCAGACATTTCTCAAAGCACCAGTGGAGAGAAACAACTTGAGGAAGTTGTGACTGGAGTCTGTAGAGCTTGGGACACGACTTGACCTTTGAATCTGAATGAATGCAGGGAACAGAAGAGGTGTGAAGCATCCTTCAGGTTTAAGGGGTCTCACTGAAGCTGTCTTGTCAGATGGCAGAGGACAGGGAAAACAGGTGGGAACAGTGGGGAACAGTGTTCTGCTTTCTCCCTTCTCCCTAGCAGCCGCCTCCCTTGTGGCCCTGTGCTGGCTTCTCGTGCAGCCATCCCTCCAAGTGTAGGCTCCTGAGGGAATCCTTCTTTCTCCTCACCCCACACCCTGATTCTGGCTGTGATCGTTACTCCATGTTAGAAATGGTTCTTCTGCTGAGGCTCTAACTCTGAACACAGTGCTCTGATGGTGACGAGGGGACATTCAGACAAGGTCTCCGATGCTGGCTGGCGGGAATCTGTTCTATACAGCAGAGAGACCTCACACTCATGGGGATCTTCTGCTGTTGACCACTAAGTGCTGCCTCACAAGCACATGCCACCACTTGCTCCAAGTCTTGTGTTTGATTGTGACTTGGATGTCTCAGACCCCCAGGCCTCATGTGTCCCAACCGGATCTCCCAATAGTATAACTGCCTCTGAATTGTAGCCAGAAATGGAGAGTCAGAACCGCCCAATTGGTGAACACATCTTTCAGGTATGGCAGCCTGCCAGTCCCCCTCTGAAACAGTTCTTAATGACATCACTGTTTCTTCAGCTGATGTTCCTGCAAGTCACATTCATTTGCCCCTGGCTATTGCAATAATTGCTGCTTGCTTTTCTTACATTCATTTTTGCCTTCCTTCCGAATGGTTCTCCACATTGAAGGCACAGTTCTGTAAGGACTTGTGGAGACACATCTTTATCCTGTCTGCACACGTGCAGAGGCCACACGCTTATGCTGTGCTCTTAGCTAACAACCTCCAGTGACATCCTATCCACAGGATCTTATCCTGGATCCCTAAAGAGCATATTTACACTATGTGTGTTATCCCCTGTCTATCTGCCCAACCTAGTCTCAGGGTACCCTGTTCTGTCATGAATCCCTGTATCCTGACCCTCATTTTGGAGCCCCTGCATCTTTCCACTGCCTGGAAAATGTTCCCATGTGTCTGACTGTCTGCCTCCCTTCAGTGTTTCTTGTTAGGATGCAAGACCTGTAGCAATGAGAAGGATGGATGTAGAACATCCAGAGTAAAGTGCAAGAGGTAATGGAAGGAGGAGGCAGGCAGTGAGTGAGTGCCCAGATCCCAGATACACACCATCCTGTGTCAGCATCCCTCCCTTAGCTCATACCTCAGCTTACACTCCACCATGGAGCAAAGTAGAATGTCCCTACTGACAGTGTGATGAACATGGAGAGAGACTGAGCTTGGTTCACAGGTTGGCCAGCACCGGATGTAGGTACAGACAAGATGGAAGTATGCATGACAGTCTCTCTAGCAGTTGGTGAGGGACACATCTTCCCAATGGACAGAATTTTTTAATTTTTTTAATTACAAATAATCTTATTTTACATACTACTCCCAGTTCCCTCTCACTCCCATCCTCCCACTCCCCCACCATCTCCCTATCACACTCCTCAGAGAGAGTGAGGCCTCTCATGAGGGATCATCAAAATCTCGTACAGAGTTTTAAATAGTGCACATGTTATTGCCTTCTTCTGGAAAATGCAGGTGCCCCATGGATAGAATAACCATGGGGTAACAGATGGTTTGAATGGATATTCAGAGCATACAACAATTGGATGGGGTAGTCATACAAGAGGTGTGTTAAAGGATAAAAGTGAACATGATATGTGAGGGATTTTATATCACAAGTTACTTAGTTACATTTTCATTCCATGATAAAATGCCATGACCAAGGCACATGATTATCATGGCAGAGAACAAGGGAGCAGGCATAGTCTTGGAGCAGTAGCTGAGAGCTCAGAAATTGAGACAACCATGGTACGAGGTTAACTAGGAATGCTATGGTCTTCTAAACCTCGAAGCCCAACCCCAGTGATACATCTCCTCCAACAAGGCCACACCTCCTAATCCTACCTACACAGTTCTGCCAACTGGAGAGCAAGCATTGAAACACATGAGTGTACAGGGGCCATACTCATTTGAACCACAATAGATTGCCACCCCGAAAAAAAGCTTCCATGATAAAATTTACCAGCCAAGCAACTGAACAAAATGTCATGGCCTCTCTCCTCCTCAGTTAGCCCAGTGCTGACACAGGGTGTGATAGGTTGTGACAGCCATCACATTCCAAGGACTCACATTGACTCTGAAGGTCTCATGAAACAGTGTGTCAGAAGAGTCTGCAGCCAAGTGTGAGTCTGGAGCCCACCCCATCACTCATGCTCTGTGCTACCAGACACACTCAAGTCTGACAGTGCTGCAACGGCCTAGCAGAGACATAGCTAGAGCATCAGGCAGGAAGTCCCATCTCTCAGGATGCAGATGTGTGACGTGAAAGACTCTACACAGTGTTCTGCTTCAGTGACAATAGGCTAGCAGAAAGGAGTGTTTATAGATTATGCTACTATCCATTGTATGTTTTTAATTCCATTTTATTTAAGTTAAAAACAATCTTGTTTTACATGTCAATCCCAGTTCCCTCTCCCTCCCCTCCTCCCCTGCCTCCCCAGCCACTCCTTCTCACACTCTCTTTCTGCTCCCCAGAGAGGGTGAGGCCTTCCATGGGAGATCTTCAGAGTCTGTCATATCATTTGGAGCAGTGCCTAGGCTCCCTCTATGTGTAATGGGTCCCCAAAGTCCATTCGTATACTAGGGATAAATACTACCAGAGGCCCCACACATTGCCCAGGCCTCCTAACTGACATCTGTATTCAGGGGGATCTGGATCAGTCCTATGCTGGTTTCCCAGCCATCAGTCTGGGGTCCATGAGCTTCCCCTTGTTTAGGTAAGCTGTTTCTGTGGGTTTCACCAGCCTGATCTTGATCTCTTTCCTCATCACTCCTACCTCTCTGCAACTGGACTCCAGGAGTTCAGCTCAGTGTTTAGCTGTGGGTCCATTGTATGTTTTAAATTTCCCCCAAATAAGAAGGTAAAAAAAAAAAGAAAGTCTGATAGAAATCAAGGGACACAAAAAGAAATAGAAATAGTTGCTTAATGTACAGCATGTGGATCACCTTGTGTTAATAAAAGAAATGCCAACTGACTGTGAGCTGCCCTCAGTGGAAGGGACAGTGTGTGAAACAGTATAGGGGAGATGAGAAGGTCCCACTTTGTTATATGTGACATATATGGGACACATCACTTAGGAAGGAGTTGCCTCCAGCCATAGACTTACTTCCAAGCCAGGAATTCCAGTTCTGAGAATCGGCCCCACAGGAATTCTAGCCTGATGATACCTTCTTCCCCAAGCAGTCCCCTTCCCACTACCACACAGCTTATTCTAGTGCCCCCAGCAAACCCCTTCCTTAAAACATTTCTCCTGTGGGTCTTTCCCTGGCTCCATGACCTCATACTCCCACACACCTCCACATGTATGGAAATCAAATGCAATGGACGCTGAGAGAGAATTCCTGTTACACTAACGAGGGGCGGGCTCAACCAATGTATGCATGAAATGCCATAGGGAAACCACTTCGTCTGTATCCTAATTTTAAAATAAAAATTAACAAGAATAAAACCAGAAAAAAAGCAACAACAACAAAAAAGGCAAAAATCGTTGCTCAAATAAAAGGAAGGATGGCCAGATGTTGTGGCGCAAGCCTTTGATCCCAAAACTCAGGAGGCAGGCAGGTCTTTGTGACATGCGGGCCAGTCTGCTCTACAAATCAAGTTCCAGGACAGCCAGGGCTGTTACACAGAGAAACCCTGAAACCTTGTCTTAAAAAAATAAAAAGGAGAGAAAGGAGGAAGGCAAGTAAGGCTGCCTCTAAATATGCAAAGATAAAGCTAAATTTCCACTGCAGCATATTTTTAATATCTGGTGTGTGTGTTTATGTGCCTGTGTGTGCCTGTGTGTGTCTGTGTGTCTCTGTGTGTATCTGTTTGCATCTGTGTGTGTATCTGTGTGTCTGTATGTGTGTATCTGTGTGTGTGTCTGTGTGTGTACCTGTGTGTGTCTGTGTGTGTGTCTGTGTGTGTCTGTGTGTGTCTGTGTGTGTGTCTATGTGTGTGTCTGTGTCTGTGTCTGTGTCTGTGTCTGTGTGTATATCTGTGTGTGTGTATCTGTGTGTATATCTGTATCTGTGTCTGTGTCTGTGTCTATGTCTGTGTGTGTGTTGTATGTGTGTCTGTGTGTATGTGTCTGTGTGTGTCTGTGTGTGTGTCTGTGTGTGTGTCTGTGTGTGTCTCTGTGTCTGTGTGTCTGTGTGTGTGTCTCTGTGTCTGTGTGTCTGTGTCTATGTCTGTGTGTGTTGTATGTGTGCCTGTGTGTGAGTCTGTGTGTGAGTCTGTGTCTGTGTGTGTCTGTGTGTCTGTGTCTGTGTGTGTGTCTGTGTGTATGTGTCTGTGTGTGTCTGTGTGTGTGTCTGTGTGTGTGTCTGTGTGTGTCTCTGTGTCTGTGTGTCTGTGTGTGTGTCTGTGGGTATGTTGTGTGTGTGTGTCTGTGTGTGTGTCTGTGTCTGTGTGTGTCTGTGTGTATATCTGTGTGTGTCTGTGTGTATATCTGTATCTGTGTCTGTGTCTATGTCTGTGTGTATGTTGTATGTGTGTCTTTGTGTGAGTCTGTGTGTGTGTGTGTGTCTGTGTGTCTGTGTCTGTGTGTCTGTGTCTGTGTGTGTGTCTGTGTGTCTGTGTCTATATATCTGTGTGTGTCTGTGTGTTTGTGTCTGTGTGTCTGTGTGTCCGTGACTGTGTAGGTCATGTGTGTGTGTGTCTGTGTGTCTGTCTATTGTATGTGTGTGTGTCTGTGTCTGTGTGTGTATCTGTGTGTGTATGCGTATGTGTGTCTGTGTGTGTGTCTGTGTGACTATGTGTGTGTGTCTGGTGTGTGTCTGTGTGTCTATGTGTCTGTGTGTCTATGTGTATATGTGTGTGTCTGTGTGTCCCTCTGTGTGTGTCTCTGTGCGTCTCTGTGTGTGTCTGTGTGTCTGTGTGTCTATGTGTCTGTGTCTGTGTCTGTGTGTCTGTGTGTGTTGGTGCCCAAAGAAACCAGAGGTGTCAGATACCTCTGGAGCTGGAGTTACAGGCAGTTGTGTGCTGCCCATCACAGCAAAAAAGTTCTCTGAACTGCTGAGCCCTCCTCAGCCCTGTGTCTTATTCATAACTAGAAATCTTAACAGTTCACGATGTAAATCCACAGGTGACCAAGGAGCGTGCTTGGCAATGACGTTTACTGGGGCCTCAACCTGGCTGGCAGCTGCTGTTTTTAGCACTGTCCAGGCATTGGCTCTTTGATGCCGACAACAGTCCTGATAAAGATACTATTGTTTTGCCCGACTCACAGGTAAAACCACTGAGGCAGAGGAGAGCCATGGGAGGAGTAAAGTAACTTTTGAAGCCATGTAAACAGTTCAATTTCACCTTTTAGAAATTAACAAAATTGTTGTTAAAAAAGTAACAAAAAGAATGCAGTGTAGACATATGTACTCATAAGTTCTTTCTAAAACTTTGAAAGACCACAAGAATGTCGTTTTAAATGTTGGCACAGAGAAATTTTACTTTTTTGCTTTTCACACTTGAGTCATTTCTTAAAACATTCTTTTTATAGATTAAAGGCAAAATTAACAAACACACTTCGGGCCAAGTCACTGATCTGAGAGCAGTGTGTTGGCATCATTTCCACTTCGCCAACTCCAGCCAATTCTTTTGGAAAAGGCTCTCCCACGGCTTGCGCCTGAGGCAGATGTGTGTACTGAGCATGCGCTAGGACAAGAAGGTCCTTCCAGGTTGGTGAAGGAAAGAGGAAAGTGGAAGACCCAGAGGAGAGGAGTGGAGAAGGTGGGGAGCTTTGATGCGGCAGGGCTGGGTGGGAGGAGCCTGCAGACAAAGCCCACATCCTGTTGGGCTCCTCATCCTCCTCAGAGCTCTGCAATTCTTCTGAAAGTCTGTCTCGGGGACAGGAGCTTTAGACACAAAACACTGGCGACGGCCATCAAGTTATGTCTCATTCAAAGGACTCAGATGAACTTGTTTTCTTTGTGAATGGAAAAAAAGTAAGTGTTCTCCACTGTAATTAATGAATGTACATAAGAAACGCTGGTAGAAACAATCTGGTACCAGCTTTGCCGAAGTGAAGATACCGGGCAGAGGGTGTGGGGTGCGGGGACGCTAGATCTAGCAATCCTAGCAATCTGCCATGCCTCTTGGGGGAGAAAGAAGGGAAGAAGAGAGAGAGAACCCACAGCGTGCATGGAGAGTGTTGGGGCTAGTATAGGGGAAGTGTGCAGCTAAGTGTCTCGTGATCAATCCTCACCACGTTTGAATGTACCTAAGCATCAGGCACTGGCTTCCCTGCAACAGGAGCCTCTCTCTCTCTTTCTTCCTCATACCTCCTTTTCCAGCTCCAACTCAAACATCTATGTCCCCCCAAAAAAATACTTTCACACGTTTGCACACACACATCCAGAATCCAAGATCTTCAGGTCACTCGCAAATAATTATAAAGCCTTTGGTCAATACGAATGGAAGAGAAGCTATACTGGAAAGCCAGACATGAACTGTTAGTGTAAATGTTAAACTCTGCTCCTTTAAGATTGGATTCATGCCTGTACTCCCAGAATAGGAGGAGGTCTGAGGCCAACTTGGTCTGCAAAGTGAGTTTGGGACACGAAGGTCTATGTAATGAGAGTATCTCAAAAATAAGTAAATAAATAAACAAATGTGTGAGCAAATAAGCAAATTAGGAGTCATAAGCCACTCAGGATAACAAGCTGAAGTGTCTTCTTATCCCTCTATCTTGAGCTCTTGACACCTACACAAATGACTGCAATAAATGACATAAATGACATAAATGACTGCAATATGCCCTTTGCATATATGCTCATGTCCTTGACAATTGCAAGGAACAAGGAACGTGAAACCAACACCCTGTTCTCAGCAGTATCGGCATAAGAAAAGGGCAGGAAAGTTTAAACCAAGATTAGAGTGTTGTGTGCCGCCTGCTGTGCTGTGTGCCCTTGTGAAGTTTCAGGGCGATTGTGCAATAGAGACCTTGGCTCTCATCTCTGTGCTCCTTTCCTGGGCTCTGTAACCTTCCCCTGGGGAGTTGGCCATTCTTCTAGAACACCAGTGCTAAAGGGAGGGGCTGGGGTTTATTTGAATGTTTTCCTGCAGCTGCCAAAGGAATGTTGCTTTATACTGCTGCCAAACTCTTACTTAACTCTTCAAAGTTGGATGGGGAACACAGACCAGAAACCATGCTTAGTATATGGTGATAAGAATTAAAACTTTCAGTTTAATTCTTTGTCTTTTATAATACTGTAGGAATGCAAGAGTTTGTAAAATACTTGGCTCTTCAATTTTGTATGCCTTTTCATTATTTTCTTGACCCCATATTTTGTTTGAATTTAAAGACTCGTTGCTTATCCTCTGAGTATGGCCACGTATCATACAGCGTTATATGGTTTCATAATTGCAAAGAGTGAGGTTTAATCAAGTCAGGCAAGTAAGACCTACAAATATGTTCTCAGTCATTCTTACTATTTAGAGGTCAAAATGGAAACTGCCTCAACTTACACAATTGTTTCCTGTGTACAGGTCATTGAGAGGAATGCTGACCCTGAAGTTAATTTATTGTTCTACCTGAGAAAAGTCAGTATCCTTTTGCTAGTTCATGAAAACAAAACAAAGTTTCCACCTCTGGGAGCTGCGGTTTCTTTAGAGCTATTTTCCCACATCCCTTGAGAAGGTTTTGCTTGTGTGCAGGAATGCAGTGAACTGCTTGCCTTGTAAATGGGACTGTGTGTGACAAGGGTTCCAAATTTATGCAAGTTTGAGGATCGCCTGGGAATAGTGGTTAAAATGTGAGGTTCAGAAGCAGAAGAGAGAGCTCGGTGGAGAAAGTGCCTGACATGTAAGTGTGGGGGCCAGAGATTGGACCCCCAGAAATCACACAAAGCCTGGCAAGGTAATGTCTATTATTATTAAAGAAAAAATGAAAAAAAATCTATGAAATGACTTGCTTAGACTAGGGATATAGCTCAATTGAGCTCAATCGGTACAGTACATACTTACCATGCACAAAGCCTTGTGTTCAGTCCACAGCACCACAATTAACCAGAAATGGCAGTACCTGCCAATAACCCCTGCACTCAGGAGGTAGAGTTAGGAGGATCAGGAGTTCAGTGTTACCTGAGACTCTTTCTAAAAACAAATGCATTAAAAGGGAAGAGGCCACACTTCCCCAGGAGGAAGTAGTCTTCAGAGGGTTCAGGAAAACTTTCTCCCTCCGCCTACCTGACCTCCATCTGCTTCTAGTTCTCCTTCCACTAGGTATTTTAAATATTAAAGAAGGGCAATAAGGTGAGGAATTGGGACACTTCCCATTCCTGAAGAATTGCTGTGTTAGCCGGGCTGTAGTAACTGAGTCCCACACTGATCACAAGAAAGGGATTCTTCCGGGATGACCTTGAAGCATGCTCATTTCTTTTGTTGTCACTATGATTGGCATTATGTTCATTATATGTAATAATAGGCATACTATGATATTTTCATACGTATATACATATACTGTATTTTGAGTCACCCCATTACACTCTCTTGTGCCCCTCATACTCTTGATGACCTCCTTCCTCTCGCCAACTTGCCCTTCTTCTACTTTTGTGTATATATTTTCTTTTTATGAAGCAGCAAGCTTCACTAGGGCTGCTTACAGGACCATGGTTGCAGGTTATAGATCTGCCAGAGGATGGAAACCCTACCAGTGACTTTGCCCCAAGGAAAACATCTCTACCTCTCTTTTCAGCCATTAGCTATCAATAAATCCTCAGAGGTGTGATGCTGCATGACACATCCCACCCCAATTATAGAGTGTTGATGCTACCATTCTGGTGCAGGTCTTGGCAGATTATCACAGCTGCTCTGAATTCAAGAGTTCAATGACCATATCATGCCCAGAAGACAGCCTCTTCTGTGATGTCCCTAAGTCTTGGAGAGGGTAATATAGATGTCTAACTCACGACTGAGCACTCAACAGTCACTTATTTTTATTACTTTGACTAATTATGGAAAAAAGAACCGTTTTGGACTAAACCAGGCAGCAGCACTAATTTATGGACATGAGCAAAATTATTTAGAAAGCATTTAACAAGTGTATCATTGAGCAAAACAACAGTAACTTCCCTACTGCAGTCTATGACCTCCCCAGTCACAAGCTTTTGACAGTGGGCCCCAAATCCAAGCAAAAAGTAGTTGGTTACCCTTACAGCAGACTTGCACTATTGTACTAGTGGATACATCTTCCCTGATCAGTCAGCAGTGTTGTACAAATAGCTCACAGATGAATAAAATATTGATGATAATTCTCCACAAGAAGCCTGCATAGCAACTTCAAGGACTATGAAAAACTTGCTGATTATAATTAGCTACCCAACACTGTGACTACAAGGAGTTACAATTCCCCACCCTCCCCACTGTCAACTCAAGAATGAACTGAAGACTTAAAGAATACTGTGTCAGTAACTCTCAATTTCTCTGCCCTCTCTTTAGGCCAAGCACACCCACCTTTACTGTGTTTTTGGCCTTTGTTGCTTCTTTCCCACCTTTCTGCTTCCTTGATCAATAGACGTTGTGTTGTGGAGTCTGCAGTTACACTGGAAATGCTCCATCCTCAGTGGTTGGGATGCTGTTTAGTTGCCTTCTGCTCCTGACTTTATGTGAGTAAAGGGACAGCACTGATGTGAAACCAAGGTTGGAGTGTTTCTCACAGGAATGACCAGGTCTTCAAGGTGCTGGGGGAGAGCGGGGTTCCCCTTGCTGTACCGGATGTCCCTAGGTCAGAGTACTCCCCCTACAGTGACTGCTGCCTATGAGATGCCATGTTCTGACTGATTTACACTGGGCATCAATCATTTTTCAGGCAAGTGAGGAACTTCACTGTGAGAGTAAGTGCTCCCTGTCACCTGACAGAACCTAGAACCACCTGTGAGGTAGTCTCTGGGCATGCCTGTGGAAGGTTATCTTATATGAATCAATGTGGGAAGACATCTTAATTGTTGGGGGGACCATTCTCTGTCAAGGGGGATCCTGGACTGCATAAAATGGAGGAAGCAAACTGGGCAGTGACCTGCCTGCATTTGGGCTCTGCTTCTTGACTGTGGAAGCAATGTCAGTGTCTTCTTCAAGCTTCCGGTGCCCTGGCTTCCCCACCTTGGTAGACTGAACCTTGAATTGTGAGTCAGAGCAAACTAATTTTACCCTTAAGTTGCTTTTATCAAGTATTTTATCATCACAACAAGAAGAGAAAGGATGTATAACAGTCCTGATGTCGTTCTTGCCAACTGTGAAAATTTATATGAGAAGAACTGAAAGTTCAAGTTCCTCTTTCTTCCTTAACCCTAACCCTTCCAGTCCAACTCACAGGAGCAAAGTATGGCTGTGGAGGAGGTGGCTGTGGTGCCTGTACAGTGATGATCTCAAGATATGACCCCATCTCCAAAAAGATCAGGTACCTTCCTTCTACAGCCAGGACTGTGACCACCCCATCCTGACAACCCATAGTACTTTCTCATGGCACACTGGACTGCACTTCACTCCAGAAAGATATCTGAGACAGCCTCAGTTTTATGAGCTGGAACTAAAATAAACAAGCTAAGTCGGACGTTGGTGGCGCACACCTTTAATCCCAGCACTCGGGAGGCAGAGGCAGGTGGATCTCTGTAAGTTCGAGGCCAGCGTGGTCTACAGAGCAGCCTCCAAAACAATATAGAGAAACCCTGTCTCAAAAAATAAAATAAAATAAAATAAAATAAACAAGCTATAATTTACTATTTGGAGAATGTGGCACAGAGCTGTGCTGAGTCCTAGCAATGCTGGCATTGCATTTTACAAATGGTGAAAACGGGGTTCTGAGGGAATTTGTAGTCTCACCATGGTCACAGAACTAGTGAGTATTAGCTCATGAACCCCAAATTCACTGGCTGTACAAATGGACTCCAAGATCCTTTGTATAAGTGCCACCTCAGGAGAGCTGGGAAAGCCTGCCTCCTCCTTCCTATGAAGTTCCTCTTTCCCTAAGCACAGGACACCAGGCAAAGTGACTTGTATTCATGGGACATAGACTCTGGTAGAACTAATACACCTTACAGCTTTTCCCCAACACATTCAGGCTTTCTCTAAATCCACACACAAGCGATATCACTCAGAAGAGAAACAACTCCTTATTTGACTACCTTTTACAGCTGACAGGATGAAATGGGCATATCAACCAAGACCACTTCAATTCCTGTTTTTAACAAGATAATTTGGGGAGATAATGACTTTCTTAATTATAAATTATAACACTTATTTTTAGGCAGACATAGTTAAATTCAAAATCATTTATTTAATGATATTTACTTTGTAATGAATTATGATCATGTCAAAATAATTATAATCCTGTAAATGCGGGTTTTTTGTTTTGTTTTGTTTTCCAATACTACTGTTGTTTCTATGAATCCTTTTTTACTTCACTGCATAAACTTGGAAGTCATTTCTCTGTCGCTGCCTGCCTGGTCCCCATCTGCTCTCTCCATGGGGCTGCTGTCACTACTGTTGAAGGCATAGGAAGCACCAAAACCAGGATTCACCCTGTCCAGGTAAGACCATGTTTTAACATTTAACAAGCTGTCCTAGATATCTTTAACCTTCAACCTGACACAAACTAGAGTCATCTGGGAAGAAAACCTCAAGTGAGGAACTATCTAGATCAGGTTAGTCTGTGAGTCTGTCTGAAGGGGTTGTCTTGATTGTTAATTAATGCAGGAGGGTCTAGCCCACAGGGCAGCGTCATTCCCTAAGCAGATGGCTCTGTGTAAGAGAGCTAGCTAAGCATGACCCTGCCTGACAGCCAGCAAGCAGGGTCCTCCACAGTTCTTACCTCAGGTCTTTGGTTTTGAACTGAGTTCCCTGGTCAGAGGTAATGCTGTGTGGACTGGCAAGCAGGACTGCCCTCGAGTTCTTGCCTTGATTTCCTCACTGGTAGACTGGGACCTGGCATTGTAATCTAAATAAACCTTCTGTCCCCCAAAGCTCCTTTGGGTCTATACTTGTCATAGCAGGGAAATGAAGCTGGAATACAGGTTTGGGCAGCTTCTTTAGGCGTCCAGACCGCGGCTTATGGTTTTAGAGGATGAAGCTGACAAGTAAAGGCTCTGTTCCCTTCAAGGAAGATACACCAGTTTTTCCTGAATCTCCTTTTTCCTTCCGAGGCTTTCTTTGTTGCCACTTGAAGTTTATTTTGTTTCCATAAAAGTGTGGAGGGGAGTCTGAAGAAAGTGGCTGTAGACTGAATAGCTTCTCTTGTCTCATAACCTCAGGGACCCCACCATTGGGATATTTGCTTTTACCACAAAGACTACAAGGAAGGACTCACAGGGATCTTGGTTTAGACAAAAACATGAGAAAAAATGGGATATATACTCTTTTTGGTTGTATGAATCACCATGATGCTAATTCTAGCCAGAAAAGCTAATTTTCTGGCCAACAGATTTCCATTTAGTCCTTGTGCTGGTTGTGTCTGATAAGTTGCCCCAAAATAAGTTATAAACTTTTCCAAATGAAGAATGTTTGCCTTAACCTAAAAAAATACCTTTCCGTGTAACTAAAAAATTATATCCCATAAATACTATCAAAGCTACTGGAAAGATGGTTCAGCCAATAAAGTGCCTGCCCCTGAACATGAGGACCTGTGTTCTAGCCCCAGCACTCATGTAAAAAACTGGGTAAAATGGTCATTCCTCTAATCCCAGCACTAGGGAGGCAGAGTCAGGAAGAACCCCAGGCATCTGGTCAAATCTTCTCATTGAATTCATGAGGTCTGGGTTCAGTGAGAAACCCTAACCCAGACAATAAAGTGGTAGACAATTAAGGATGGCACATGACATTAATCTCTGTCCTTCACATGCACATGCATCTGTGTACACACACACACACACACACACACACACACACACACACGAGTTTGTTGCTTTTCCAAGAGACGATTGACAGACTACCAAATCAGAGACCTGCTTGTCCTCTTGCCTCTAAGAAACTCCTCCCATCAGAGGCACAGCTGCGTGGATCAGTGTCATAGCCAAGTTTTTACAGAATCTTTCAGTTCATGTACTAAATATTTCTTAGTAAAAATGTAGTAACAAAACTTCAGGTAATCGCCAAAGTTAAACCAAAAGGGAAGAGATAGAATTCCCTTCATAGAAATAGTCCTTGACAATAAATCCTCAGTTTAAATTATTTTGTGTGGATGAGGATGGAAGGTCACCCGTGTGGCAGCAGAATGGGGAAGTGATAAAACAAAAGTGGTCTTGGTGGCTTTACACTGTGCCCTTGACGGAAGGCACTAGGGTGACACTGAGAACTCCCTCTCCCAGCCACTTCAGTGGAATGCTCCCCGCAAAGCTTTCTCCTCGTACTGTAAATATGAACAATTGCAGCATTAGTGGTTACTATTGTTATTCCTGAGATTCGCAAGAGAAAAACTAGTCCCACAATTTTGAGCCAAATTTGAAGCAAACTTTAATTAAACACTACCAGGATGGCCTCTGGCCAGGTCCATCCATGATACCTAGTGAATGGTGTTGAGACAGGCAATACAGGGCTTTTTAAGGGCAAAACCATAAGGACACTGTATTTTCCAGGTGGCTTTGTTACTTTCCAAAAACTACAACTCCCAGCATTCTTTGAAGATAACTGGTCCTTGGGCAAGTCACTATATGACATGGCCTAGACCTGCCTGTAGTTGCACCAAGACATTTCATTTCTGAGGACTGAAATTCTCAGCCTGGAATACTCCTGCTCTTCATTCTTAGGAAAGGATTGCCAAAGGCCATGGTACTCAGTGTGGGTTCTGCACTCCAGGCATGGTGATGAGCATCTATGCTCTCCTCAGAAACCATCCAGAACCCTCCTTGCAACAGTTAACAGAAACCTTTGGTGGTAAGTCTCAACCTCTTTGTTCCCTCAGAAAATTTTATTCTTCTCAAATCTTATATGTGCATATCATTCTGTCAAGACATTTTTTTAATTTCTGTGTTTTTGCAAATCTGATGAACGTTGCCTTCTGTCTTTATGCAAGTCATGGGCTAAACTACTGAATAAAATAAGCCAAGCAGAGCTATTTGAAATAATTAACCAACGTCATTAACACTGAACTGTTGTTTCATTGTCTCTCGTGCATTTACATTTTCAGTCCTTGCTACAGAGGAGCCCAAAGTTGTCAAGTGCCCTCTGAAATCTCCATGCTTTGTGTCCATGGAATTAAACAGATCTACCCCAGAATTCTTATCCCAAAAGAGAAGGCTGGCTTTCTTAAGTCACTAGTCTTCTCTTGGAGACCACTGTTCTTAGGCTCTGTCACAAATAACCCCTGTCAGAATAGATCCAGAGAACTGACAAAGAATAGAGTCAACCTCCCCAATTCCCATCTTAAAAAAATGAAAAAAAAATATCCAAGGGTTGCCTTTCTCTGATGTTCTAGAACCACATGGGTTTATTATTATATCTCACAAAGATTGTGGCTCATAGTTTCACAGGCCCATCTTGTCATGAGACAAAATTTACTTGATCCAGCTGACATCCTGAACAAATTAAAAGGGGCCATGAGTTCTCTTAAATTTCCATGTATCTTAGACTTCAAGGCTTTTTGAACAAGGCTCAGATGATGCTTAGTTACAGGTATCCTGTTGCGAGAAATACATGAGCGATTATACGAATGAAGCCTGCTCTCTGATGTGTCTTAATATTACTCTGCCTTCACTGAGCAATGTGATCATTCTCTTTTGATGTGTTGTTGATGATGATAGCATTTTCTCCAAACCTACCTCAGTCTTGAGTGCGGTCAACCTGACACTACTCTGTGCCACACTCTTCCCTTCATTTTCTGTCTTGCCACATGGCTTTCAGCATTTCTTCCCTCCTTTCTGGGTTCACTGCTCAGAAAGCAGTGTGACCACAGCCCTCCTCCCTCACTTCCTGTCACATCCAGTGACATCCTCTCAATCCCACAGCTGAGGGCTTCCCCTGCTTCTGTGCTAGGCCTCCATCTGTGGCTCTGTCACTGTGCTGTACCTTTTGAAATTGCTTCTTCACAACGACTGTCCTGAAATCAAGCATTCTTCACCTTCAAAGACCCTGTCCCCAATACCTGCCATTGTCACATCATCACAGCCTGTGTGGTGAGCTTTACAGCCTTGCCTGACACCGCTTTCTCTGACTTTTATGACCCTCAAGAAGCCTTTACCCCAACCCCATTTTTAGCAGAGTTGAGACCTTCCAAGTTTGGATCACTAAAGAATGCTTTCTCAGCAGTGGCTTTCTCTGTTATAGCTTCTCCAAGAAATGTTTTGTCTATACCTTGCATTGGGCCAGGTGACCTGTGTTGTCCATCCCCTCAAGCAGCCAGATGCTGGCTCAATTGGTAGGAAGGTATTCGCAGTGTGGTAGTTTGGAAGAAAATAGACCCCAAGGGGAGTGGCACTATTAGGAGGTGTTACCTTGTTGGAGGAAGTGCATCACTGTGGGGTGAGCTTTGAGGTCTCTTTTCTCAAGCTTCACTCAGTGTGACATTCAGTCGACTTCCTGCTGCCTTCCAGTCAAGATGTAGCCAACACCAAAACTGCCTGCCTGCCTCCATGCTCCCCTTCATGGTCATCATGGACTGAACTTCTGGAATTGTTAGCGAGCCACCCTCAACTAAATGTTTTCTTTGTAAGAGTTTCCATGGTCAAATTGTTGCTTCACAGCAATAGAAACCCTAGCTAACACAGTCAAGGCTGCAGGGGCTGTTGAAAAAAATGTTCACATAGAGCCTTGAGTCAAAGAGTAAGCTAAGTTCATCAAGAAAGGACTTTTGACATCTCACTGAAAACTCAGGGACTACAGGCAGCCTTAAAAGTCATCAGTAGCTAAACATCAGAGAATCACGTCAAAATAGCAAGTTAGGGAAGGGAACAGTAATCAGGACAATGGCCTTCAGGAAGCAGAGTGGCCTGTGATGTGCTGCAGAGCCACAGCCTGCGTCTCCCATTAAGCTGTCACCCTAATGGTCTCAATACCCTTTATTTGAAGTTCTTGGATTTCCACTCAAATGTGCACGTGATGATCCTAGGTCCCAGCACCTTTGTTAGTTTTTATTTTGTAACATTGCCACATGTTTTACTGAGTCTCATCCCTTCAGGTTTTAGAGGTTCTTGCTAGACCCCCAAAGTCTCAATGCACCAAACCTAGAAGTCCTCCTCTGTAGCCCTTCAGTCTGTGTTCTCACATCTGCAGTCTGTCAGAAGAGCTAACTTCTTGAGTACTTTCTGCACTCCATTCACTTTTCCATGATAAGTACCTCATATCAATCATACAAAAAAGGAACTTGAGATACAAAATGGGGAAGTTACTGCCCAAGATCTTAAACCTAGTGAGGGGAGGGGTCTGTTTTTGAACCTGGGTAATCTATGTAGACTCCATGCCTTTGTCACTTCATCTGAATTTGTTTACAGGACTGTTTTTTTATTATTATTTTCTCTATAAAATTGCAAAGACTTTACTTACTTTGTACATCTGAGTAAAATTTATGTATGTTTTGAGTCATCTGTCTTTCTAGTTTAGTCCCTTGTGGCAGGCAATGTGCCTGTGGACCCTAACCTTGGGCACAAGGGCTTCAGATGCAGAGGGTTCTATTGAAAGAGTCTGTGAAAATTCTGTGTAAAATACAGAACAGAACAGAAATGCCATCATAGTCCCTGAGTCTACGATCTCATCTGATAACAGTGAGCGCTGAGAGATTCGAGAATGTGAGATGATCCCTCTGTGTCGGGGTCAGTCCCTCTGATAGTATGAGATTGCCAACACCACCTACTGGCCCCCAGGAACTTGCAAAGATCTGTGATTTCACCCTGCTCACCAACCAATAAGTTACCCTGCCACTGTTGTTGGACACTGGTGGAGACGTGAGATTCACAGCTAGGTCAAGGCCTCAACAGAACAAGCATGGCTGGAGTAGCTGCACCCACAGCAGCTCCTGGGTCCCAGATCTCACAGGCAATTTGAAGAGAGCCAGTAACCCCTAAATGGTGATAGGTTATGTTACAAGGAAGAACCCTGGACTTAGGGAACTCAAGTATTATCTAATTGGTGCTAAGTCCCCTGGAAGGTAACATATCTGTTTTATACTAAAAGTTCTCATTTCTGCAATGAGACCCTGTGTTTCCTTTCTCTATACAACTATCCTGGAAAATAGTCTGGATCCAACAGTGAACATTCACAAATTATGGAAATCTCTGGCATGTGAGGTGTATCCTTTGTAGTGGTATTTTCTGATTTTGTTCAAGTTTCTCTTCTGTTCCTCTCTTAAGAGGGTACCCCAGAAATAGGTCCTGAGTAACTCCTGATAATATGTGTGACATCTAGAAAGACCAGGCCTTTTCAATGATGGGCAAGGGAAGTATTATGAGTGAAGAGAGAGACTCCGTATGAATGAGAGAGATACAGCAAGCCCAGGGAAATGACCTTGGAGTTGAAACTGTGTATTTCATTCACCAGGTAATTTATGCCGCTGCACTGGATACAGACCCATTGTGGAGAGTGTGAAAAGTTTCATCCCTGTGAGTGAAATGACTGATGGCTGGGGAGCCTCCATCATGCCCACCCCCATGCTGGCTCCTTCCTAACCACCCCAACACACATGCCAGATGGGTTTCAAGGAAAGTACAATACTGTGTTCTAAAGAAAAATTATTTTCTGCTTTCGCCCATCTCAGTTAGCACAACTGGGTATTTTTTTTTCAGAAATGCAGGCAGGTAGAGCCATAATAGCTCTTTTTTTGAAGGTGAAGTTTGGAAATTGTATATTCTTAGTGAAAATGGATTGGGCCGTTTGAACATCTTGCTTCATGATAAAGGAAAACTGATAAAAGTCTGTTTCTAGACTGTCGCTTCCACAGCACTTTCGGTTGAGACATCGCCCGAGTGAGACATTTCCATCAACTGAATGCCCCTCTTTCCTCTGGTTGTGATCCAATGGGATTAGTACTGATGGAGATGAGGAAGAGGGAGAAGCCTTCTCCATCACTCACTCGAGATGGAATCAATTGAGAGTGGGGTCTGAACACCCACAAAGCATCAGTCTGGGACTCTCTCTGCCCTCAGCATCAGCGACTCCTCTGAAGGAGACACCAGATGCTTCCCCACAACCCATGGAACAATCCTGATGTCAGTCCTGCAGGGCTTCCCACACCAAGCCGTCTTCCAACCCTCTAGACATTTGCAGGGTGCTCTGTGGTTTAATGTAGTTAGTTCTGACACTAACTACTCAGAGTTAGTGTCACAATCTATAATGTAAAGGCTCCCAAGATTGATTTCATCTTACCAAATGCCATTCTGGGCCATTGGTATTTCTGATCCACTAGCTAAAACTCAGGAGATCCGAGGCCCTCACCACCTCAGCTTCAATAATTTTTCAGGATAGTCAACACAACTCAGGAAACACTACTTGCTCTGTTGTGAAGGGAACAGGTGAATAGCTAGGGAAACCAGTGCAGCAGGAAACATCCAGAAAGGGGCTCCAGTCAGTGACCCAGAGGACTATCATGCACCTAGCAAGGGGTACTTCACCATCCTAAGGGCTCATAAATTTTCTGGTTCAAGTGGCATTTTGTGTGTTATAAAATTTACACAGCGTGTGAGTACATGTGTGGAGGCCAGAGAACAATTTGTTAATGTGGTCCTCTCTTTTTCCGTGAATTGAACTCAGAAAGCACTTTACCCACTGAGACGTCTCACAGCCACCAGAAGTTCTTAGAACTGTGTGGTTGCACACATTTGCAATTCCAGCATTCAAGAGATGGGCTAAGGCAGGCCGGGCGGTGGTGGCGCACGCCTTTAATCCCAGCACTCGGGAGGCAGAGGCAGGCGGATCTCTGTGAGTTCGAGGCTAAGCTGGACCGACAGCCTTGAAAAAAATACAGAGAAACCCTGTCTCCTAAAAACCAAAAAAAAAAAAAAAAGAGAGAGAGAGCGAGAGATGGGCTAAGGCAGAATAACCGCAAATTCAAGATGGGTCTGAGCTATAAAGTGGGTTCAGGGATGGTATAAGTTGCACAGTAAGACCTTGTCTCATCTCAAAAATCAATAACAAGTTTTTACAGCACTAAATCTTTAGCCCCTAACCCTCAAGCTAGTCCACCCACTGAGCTAGGTTGGTGGGCTCCAAGTTTAAGCACATTGACCACAGGGCTTTTCTGCCAATGGGCCCATTCTAAGGCTTCAGGAGTGGTCGCATGTTCAGCAAAAGGAAGGAGTTTTCAGTGGAACCCATCCCTGCATCTTGATGACAACCCAGAGAACATTATCCTGGTTTCAGAAACCCCGGGTCCTCCAGGTCTCTCACTACTCCCTTGGACAACCTGCCTCCCACCCTTCTGTCTGTAGAGGTTCATTGAAAACTAAAGACTCAATGCATAAGAATCAGTGAACACAAGCCTAGACTAGGATAGACAACCAGGAAATTGTAGTTACTATTAATAATTAGAATATAACGTTATGTTGAATGAGTTTAGACTAACTTCATATCAGCATGCATAGCCTCAAATTCTGATTTAATAATTCTCTAGTTATATAATTTAATAAGTTATATAACTTTTCTAAGCATTTGTTTTCTTGTCCATGAAGTGGAATCATAATTAAACCATAGCATGTCCACAAAACATAAAACATCATGCTGAGCACAGACTGTTTCCTCAACGAAACTAGACCACAGTTTACATAGTTTAACTCTTGTACTGTGTGTTAGTCCATCTTATGCCACGGTAACAGATTACCACACTCTAGATCAGTTCTAGTGAACAGAGATCTATTGGTCACAGTTCTGGAGGTTAGTGCATCCAAGACCAGGGTGTTCCACCTAGCAAGGACTCTCTTGCAGTGCTATAAATTGGCAGAAGGCACTGCAATAGCAGAAGAGATTTGTGAGTAAAAGAAAGGCAAAAGGGGTCCTAGCTTGTTCTTTAAATAGGAATCTTCTTTGGTTGCACAGGCATTAGTCTGCTCTTGGGTGGAAACTCTTTCTAACACAATCACAATGGCTATTAAGCTTCAGTATGAGTCTGGAGGGACACATATTGAAAACAAATGGTACCATCATCAAAACCATCCCTAGATTCTTACATCATAACCTCCTCTGGATTCTTACAACTCGATGATTCTCTGACTTAACAATCAATGTTGTCTTCTATAGAGTTCATCTTGCTTCCAGATGAATGGCAATGGGAAATGTTGCTTGGATGAAGAAAAGAATGAGCCAGAGAAGAAAACCAGTGTGAGTTTCCCTTTTCTCCCCTCACTTTCCTCCATCTTCTTGCATTTGCCCTCAGCGCATCCCATCCACATGAGTCACATGGGGCTTTTGTGCTGGGAAAGAGCAGAGGCTCCAAAGACAAGTGTCTTTCCTCTGGTCTTTCCACCCCTCTCTTTCCCTTGACTTGCTGTCACTGCCAACACGAGTCCACCCTGGAGACAGGGAGTCCTCAGAACTGGGCTGCAGTGAATAGTAAAGATGGATCCATTGTAGAGGCTGGCTGTGGGAAGATGTGACTTGGTTCCACACCAGCTCTGGGACTCCTTCAATACAATGGGGTAATCACTGAAGGACATTTGGAATAGAGTGTATTTGCTCGTGTAGTCCCAAGTTGAATGGCAAACACACAGCACTTGCATATGAAATGTCTGATTTTCCCAATGACCAAGATTCAGAATCTCCCTTTTAGTCAACTGTGGCAAGCAAAGGAATTCTTGTGTTGAGGGTATTAGATTCTACCTTCATACTTTCTGATTGAGCAATTTCACTGCCTGAAATCCACTCCAGGAAAGTAATTAGAAGTAGGTCAAATGTTTACTATGAAAAAAATATATGCACCACAGTGTTATTTGTAATAAAGGTTAGCACTAACCTGAACATCTAGCAAGAGGGGATCACTTAAGACTACCCTGTCATAACTGTTTCATTGGACCTTACACTCACCTGGAATCTTTTTCAGTAACTTTTAAAGAATTTAAAAATAAAAATGACTTGCTTAAAGTGAAGCTATTTAAAATTTGTGAATCTGGCACCACTAAATATTATCAGCATATACAATATAAATGCAAATATGCAAAGTGAAATTATGAGTAGAAAAATAAACATAATGACAGTAGTGGTTACATCTACACCACACTATTAAGTAGCCGTTTTATTTCTGTAGACTTTCCAACACTTCAACTTGATTTTATTATAATCGCACATACACACAAAAATGTTTAATCAAAAAGGAATTCCCATAGATAATATAGTAGTTACATTAAAACACAATTTCCTCTAAAAGTCACACTCACTTGATTTGGAGTCTAGAATTAGAGAAGGGAGAGGCAGAAAGTGGAGAGAATAACGTGTGCTCTTTAGCCTACAGCCACTGTGTGTAGTGAAATATTCCTGCGGGCACTGACAGAGGGTCAGGCCTGCCACTGGTGTCCTTAGGCCCAAAGCAGAAGCATAAGTAGAAGAAAGAGCTGGAGTCTCATCTCTCTGTGCCCAGCTCTGTCCCACATCACTGGCATCACAGACCACATACCTGGCTTGTGTGTCCAAATTGTGCCCACTCCCAGTCACTTTTCCTTAGTGAGACAGGAACATCTCTCAGTGAGAAAGGAATGGAGCACAGGGGCTTACATGGGTCCTACAAGTGGATTTGGGGCTCCTGGGTAGAGGAATCCTGAGGCCATGGTGCCAAAAGCCTCTGGCTAACAGGTAGTGGGCTGCTGGCTGTGGATGGAATGTTCCCTAACTCTGGGATCTCTTTGTCCTCTGTGGAGGGACCCGGTAAGAAAGGACCAGATTAGGGACTCAGGGATCAGTGGCCTGAGGCCAGGTGGAAGTGGGCTTCTTGAAGCCACATTTGGTGTCTCCCACACCAGTAAGATATAAGTAAGGGCACACTGCAGGGTGTCAGCTCCCTTGGCTGTCACTTACCAAGGAATCCCAGTTCCTCTTGGTAGAGTAACTCTACTAGCTGCTTCTTTTATTCAAATCTAGAGTGCTCGGGTTAACTCTCAACTCACACACTCCACACAGTAAGATATGTATGTTGTAGAACAGCTACAAAGGGCTTAATTAAGGGGCTACACTTGGAAAGTGTGTGCAGTGAAGGCAGCAGCTAGCACAGGTGCAAAGAGCCATTGCAGGTAAGTTATTAAGAATCCAGTTAGAGAGCAGCTGGAGGCAGAGCCAAGCCAGGCTCAAGGCAAGTAGAGGCAGGTGGAGGGACTGACAGCCTATTTGGCACTCCAAGGAGAGGGCCAGTCAAGCAGAGTGGACTGTTGGTTTCTTCGGGTACACACACGGGGTGGACAGATTAGTGAGACCCTCAGTGGCAGTGAGGGAGCCCTCATTTCAGGTGACCCAGGTGACGGGGCTGCTCTTTGCTGCTCTAGTGTGTTTGATGAATTCTCAGGTCAGAATTTTCTGATATGGTTTTAATATTTCATGAGCTCCCAATCTTCCTCAATGGGCATCTTTTCTTCCCTGAATAAGCTACCACACTGTGCCTTCCGGTTTGTTGCTGGGTAGGAAGAGGTGATGTCTGCATGCACAAACCAGATACAGTGTCGTCCTGCCCTGAGGTTGCACTCAAAATGGAGTCACTCAAGAGCAAGGCACACTCTGAAATCCACTGTTCTACACAGCACAGAGTGACTCAGGGGACAACCCAATCTCCACAACTCCCCGTAAATGCAAAACACAACTGCTACTCCAAAGGGAGTAAGGAACAGCTAAGTCTGAGTCCAATGTAAGTGGCCACGGTCTGGGAACACAGACGCACAGCGTCCTGAATGACAGGTCCCGTGGAAGCCGTCACAGGAATTCTACAGTCACATTTTACAAAAAGAGAAAGAAGCCATAGCCGGGTGTGGTGGCCCGTGCCTTGAATCCTAGCACTAACAACCTTAGCTTGGTGGTTGGTAGAAGCTAGTAGACTGCTTAATATTTTACAAAGTCTTCCCTAATAGGACGCTGGGTCAGACCCAAAGGTGGGCAACAAATGACTGTTGAGAAGACTAAAAGCCCAAGGTCATTTTGACTCTGAATCAGCAAAATTCCAACTCTACAACTACAAAGTTCTAATCAATCCGCCTGGGGCTGCCTGGGGCTGGACACAAGGCGGCCTCTTAACTGCTTCCTGCTTCCTCCTGCTACCTACCAAACCTCTCTGCAGCCTCTCCTCCCCACTCCAGCTGTCCCCTGACCCACCCTGCCCTCCCCTGACCCCCCCCCCCCGCCCTCTCCTGCCCTCCACAGTCCCCTTGCCTCTCCTCCCCTCCCCAGTTCTCTACACCCTGTCTGCCCTCCCCTGTCCTCCCCTGTCCTCTCCTGCCACTGCCCTTATATCCCAGTCCCCAGTCCAGGCTTTTCAAACAGGAAATAGATATTCAATACGTGACAGCTAAGAACCATGTACCAATCTTTGCCACAGAGACTAAAACAATCTTTTTTTCTTCTTCAGGTTGACACCAAATTATATGAAAAAAAAGAATTTCAGCCCTTGGATCCAACCCAGGAGCTTATATTCCCACCTGAACTAATGGTGTGTTCTCCTCTGCTTTACTCAGTTTTGTGGTGCTTGTGAGAGAGTGTCCCATCAAGTTGTCCCCAATTGGGCCCTTGTTTGCTCCTCTGGGTTACTTTGTGTTATGTAGCCCGCCAAAGGCATGAAAACATTTTTTAAATTTGTTTAAAGACTTTGTCCATGTATAAGTTCATCTTGCCCCTAATCTTTGTCATACCCTATGTGCAAGGTACATATGTTCTGGTGCCCAACACCAATAAAGATCCACAGAGATTCAGGGTAATACTAGGACCAGCCAACAGCTCCACACGGGTACAAGGTTCTGAGCTGTCTCCTTGCATTGTTTCAAAGCACTTTCTGGGCATCCCTTGGACTCCTTTGTATTTGTTTCCCAAACTTCCATTAGGGGATTCCCAAGTATTCGGCTCCAAGCTAGACACCTAGATGCAGAAAAGACAAATAGCCTCTTGTTGAGAACAGTCTTTCCAATGTGGGCAGTGTCCCCCTCATCCGTTCTTTCCCCATGGGATAGCCTCCTGCAGTGGGGCACTTGCCTCTTCCCTGCCTTGATTGTGAGCCCACGCTTGCTGTGCAAGAGAAGGCGGAGCACTGCTTCACTGCCCAGGCACCACCACTCTGCACAGTTCTTAGCTGTTTTTTTGGGGGGGGACGGGGGTGGTTTGGCTTGATTTGGCTTCAGTGCTGTTTACGTCTTTAAAAATGACAACCACATGTGTGCAATACCCATAAAAGCCAGAGGAGGGCGGCAGATCTTCGGGAACTAATTATGGATGATTGTCAGCTACTGTGTGGGTGCTGGGAACCAAATTCAGTAACAACAGTGGCATTGTTCAGGATTTTTTTACATCTCTCTATGACTTAAGTGAAAGCAGCTGAGTTTGCACGTGGCTTTAGGCTGCAGACAGGTGTGAGAACATGCACCAGGAGCATTTTTTGACTCCACCATACACTCCTGAGACAACGTGAAGGAAGAAGGCAAATCGTACACTTTATTCTCCATTACAAAACAGTTTTGACTGTGGAACCCCTGAAGTGTGTTCTGGGGTACTGCCAGCAGTGTTTGGACTCTACTGAGAAGTGCCGGCTTCACCTGATGAGAGCCTATGGGACATTTGGGCGTCAGAGTTTTCCCATGGGCCCAGAACTCTCCTGCCAGTCATTTTTCCTACTCCACATACAGAGGACACAACTGAATGCAGCATTTACAGTGATAGAGAAACTTTCATTTAACCAGCCTGCCTTTAGTGACAGCTGGTTTCCATCAGCCTTCTGCCAGGATTCCTGTAGGAGGAAATTATTCAGTGAGATGATCCATTAAAACATGCAAATTATACCAAAAGACCTTCCCCGTGGATGTTCCCACAAAGAGCAATCGTGTTTTCATAAAATATTCTTGCAAGGGTATCATCAAAGTTCATTTGAAACAAGTTAAGCAATTCAATTGCTGCTTAAGAAATGGGGTTGCCTAATATTAAGTGGCAGAAATTGTTGAAATCATGTTTCTTCCAAATGTCCAGAACTCCAGTTTCGGGGGACACCAAGCAAGGAGCCTGGTGCCCTGGTGTTCATGTCGTCTTCACTTTAATGATCTGTGTCACTTTGACAAGACCACGTCTCTGATTTGGCCCTTGCTATATTTTTTCTTTGGTAAAACTAGATGAGTTGTTACCATATTTTCTCATTCTTTCATGCACACTGTAAATTAATGCCAGATGTGATTTCACTTAGTAGGGTAGAAATGATTTTAGACAGAAAGTATAAGCATATTAAATGATCCCTGTATCAAATCAAAACAGAGGGCATGGAAGTCCACAAGAGACAAGAAAGGAAGGAAACTAAAATTAAAAGTCTGCTTGAGTAAGCATAAAATTATCCTTGTGAATATTTATTTCACACTCATTCGTGTTAACATATGGCTACCTATCACAGCCATTTGTTTTAGAGAAATTGAAGGACGAAAACCTGAAGAAATTCTCCATGTTTACGACTAAGACATCCCACCAGTATTTTTCAAGTTCTCAGTCCTGCTTAAGACTCCTTAGACATCAGTGAGAGGTCCCACTGCTTTAATAAGCTTGGCAGTCTAGGTTTTCACAGGTTTGTGGCTATTTGGGGTTGGGTTGCCTTTTGTTCTTCAGCAAAACAGCTGTGCCCCATACTTCAGTGACCACGGAGACCCAAATGGCATTCATACATCATCCCTACTTTTCACACACCTCAAGCCAGACATAAAGAGAGTCCAGAGTTTTTCTAAATTGATCTGGGTACTTAGTTGCCAGGCTGGGACTAGAGCCTGGGTCTCCTGTTTCTTGGTACATTCAGCATGTTTCTCTGCCTGGTGATACCACACAGGCCTCAGCCCACATGTGCTTCATACCCTGATGATAGTCTATTGTCACTGATAGTTGGGTCTACAGACATTTCTTTGATTGGGAAATTGATATAATATCATGTATGTAAGAAGATTGTTTGTTTATGCTGAGGCTTCATTAAATCCACTTCATTTTTTAAGTTATAAGAGATAAGAAATATATTCCATGGAATTAATTATGAGTTAAGACATAAATGACTTGTCTTTGTTTTGTTACTGCCTGTTCAGTTGCAAGCTGTGATGAAGTCTGAGTATTTTGTCACTGACATCATTGTTGTCTGAATTTAAATACTACAGAGGATGGCAGAGGATCCCCAAAAGAGAGTTCTGATGTTTTGTGGGGAGAGGACTACCTGGATTGCACCAGGAACCCTAAAAGACCTCCTGGAACTGAAGATGAAGTACCCCAGCGCTCCGCTCATCATAGGCAACACCTCTCTGGGTGGGTAGCACGAAGCGGCTCCTCCTTTCTGTGCTGAGACCCAGATTCCTGAAAGGAGGAGAAAGCAGCAGCATCGGTCACAAAGCAGACCCTCAGCTGGACACAGGCTTGTTTCTTTGGCCCAGCTGATGGCCAGCTGGTTACACAGTGACCTTCCTGATTCACACAGCACCTTGGCCTTTCATTCCAACTACGGAGTGTGATTAGATTGCAGGGTAGGGGGATAGTTACGATTTTTTTCTGGTGCCAACAAACTTATAAAACACATCTTTATCTTACTGAGTTTCAGAGGATGAATCTATAGGTGGTCAGACTCAGCCTGAGTAAGGAGAAACCACTGAGAAGGGCAACGGGCTTCCTTTGCCATGGTCTTATTTCATTTTAATGAGTTCTAGGTCATGGTCTCATTTGCAAAGAGAAATTAAATGGAATCTAGCTGGTGTGTTCTCCCCCTCTTCCTCCTCCTTCTCCTTCCCCTCCCTGTCTCCCTGTTCCTTGCTCTCTTCCCCTTCCTCCTCCCCATTTCCCCTTCCTCCTCCTCCTCCTCTTCTCCACCTCCTTTTCTCTCCCCTCCTCCCCTCCCCTCCCCTCCTCCTCTTGCTGCACTGGGAAGAGAACCTGAGATGTCACCCATCTTAGACAAGAGCTCTCCTACTGAGCGATATCCTCAGCTCCCTTCACTTTTTAAACTTTTGGTACAGAGGCTCGCTGGGTGCCCGTTCCTGAACCACCAGGATTATAGGCATGTGCCACCAGGCCCAGCATGCCTGGTTTTATTCCCAGTGTTGATAATTCTTCTCTCATTTAGGGCTTGATATGAAGTTCAAAGAAGTTTCCTACCCAATCCTCATCTCTCCTGCCAGGGTCTTGGAATTACACACAGTGACTGATACAAAGGAAGGTATGTGCTCATCTCTTTAACAAGGTCCCTGTGCCATTCTCTTCTATCCTGACGAGGCCCACGTGCTGCCGATGGTTTGGCTGGAGAAAGCAAAGGCTGTTTCACACTAAGGAGGCCACAGGCTCATGAGATGGGAGTGGCACTACAGTGTTGAACCAGAACTAGTTCTTTGTAAAGAATATCTTCTAAATTTAGAAAATCCTGAAGAAGTTTGCACATCCTGTCTTGAATTTCAACTGGGCCTCAAATGATGTTTGTTGGTTTATCCAGACAGGGTTTCTCTGTGTAGCTCTGGCTGTCCTGGAACTAGCTCTGTACACTAGGCTGGCCCCAACGTCACAGAGATCCACTGACCTCTGCCTCCTGAGTGCTGGGATTAAAGGTGTGCCCTACCACCACCCAGCTTCCTTCTGCTACTTGTATGGTCCCAGGTCCTTGCAGAGAACCTTCCCTGTTGTCTTCTCTCTGGCATCTGAGGACATGGTTACCTGGCTCCTGTTAGGTAGCACACGGCGTTTCCCCAGGCAGGAGCCCGCAGTTATCCTTTCTCCATCACAGCAGAACGGATTCCAGTGAAAGCTGCAGCTATCCACCAAGGAGAGGCTCAGAGCTTCTTTCTCATAATATAGGACTCGATTCTGTGAGAAGTGTGAGTGGAATAAAAGCATTTGCAAACATTCATTTTTCAATTAGTTTTCAAGTCATTGAGTTTGTTACAGGCACAGACCTATAAGCTGTCAAGTCACATTTCCCGTGAAAGACATGGTTAACGTCATAAGCAGAAGATGTGTATGGACATTTCAGAGGATGATGTAATGACTGTGACATTTGCCGTTCATAGTTTCTTAAGTCTGTGGTAGAATCTTCTCAGCTAAGAGATTTTTTTCAAAATGGTGCTACTTTAGGATCATGAAGTTTTGTTGCTTTTTAAACTTTAATTAAAGAGAATCTGGGATTTACTTTAAGGAATGAAAAATACAAGTGTAAGTAAGCAATTAAGAGCCACCACACTTTGGGTAAAAAGTTACAAGCACTAGATTGAGAACCATATGTTCACATGTTCTTCTCAACACCTTGTATATTTTCTATTAACAAATGGGTTTAGGGAGGGAAAGGGATTTTTCCTTTAATGTTGTTTTTTTTTTTTTTGAGCCAGGCTTGGCAGCTCAGATGTTTTCCACAAATTTGAAGCCAGCCTGGGTTACATAGTGAATTCCATGACAGCTTGGGCTACAGAGTAGACCTCTTTCTCTTTCTCACTCTCTCTCACTCTCTTGTCTGTCTCTCTCTGTCTCTGCACTTCCACTGACAGAGTGTCTGAGAAACAGGAAAGAACCTAAGAGAGATATGCATGGTTCCCCAGAGAAGAGGAATGAGGCAAGATCTCCTGAGCAGATTGGGAATACGGCGAAGGGGTGGGGGGGGGGGAATGGGAGCTGGAAAGAAGAGAGGGGGGAGAAGAGGAAGAGAGAGTAGGTCATGTGGGAGAGGAAGTTTGAGTGGGGGTTAGAATATGGGGAGAATAGGATGAGAAATACCACAGCAGAGGGAGTTATAGGTTAGAAGAGAGATCTGGCACCAGAGAGACCTCTAGTGATCTAAAGGGATGACACCAACTAGCAAGCTAAGCAATAGTGGAGAGACCACCCTAAATGTCCATTCCTGATAATGAACTTGACGTCTACACTATATGCCATCCTAGAACCTTCATCCAATGACTGATGGAAGCAGAGGCAAACACCCACAGTTAAACACTGAACTGAACCCGTGGAACCCAGTTACACAGAGAGAGGAGCAATGAGCAAATTGACAAATAATGGGTTGGCAAAACCAGCAGAGACAGCTGATCTGAACAAGGGGGAGCTCCTGGAACCTAGACTGAGAGCTGGGAGGCCAGCATGGGACTGATCCAGACCCCCTGAGTGTTAGAGTCACGGAGGAGGCCTGGGTTACCTATGGGGCCCTGGGCAGTAGATCAGTGTTTATCCCTGGCATACAAATGGACTTCCTGTGTCCATAACACAAAGAGGGATGCCCTGTCAGCCTGGACTATTAGGGGAGTGCCTGGACCCTGCCCTGAGTGAAATGACAGACTCTGGATATCCCCTATGAGGAAGGAAGTGGGGATAGGGTGGGAGGCTGGGGGGGAAGGGGAGGTGCATGAGTAGGTGAGGGAGAGGGAACTGGGATTGACATGTGAAGCAAGCTATTTAAAATTAAAGTAATAAAAAAAAGTTACAAGCACTAGATTGAGAACCATATGTGCCCATGTTCTTCTCAACACCTTGTGTATTTTCTATTAACAAATGGGTTTACAGAGAGAAAGGAATTTTTCCTTTAATGTTGTTTTTTGAGCCTGGGTTGGCAGCTCACATCTGTAACCTTCCCATCTGAGAAATTGAAGTAGGAGAGTTTCCACAAATTTGAGGCCAGCCTGGGCTATATAGTGAATTCCATGACAACCTGGGCTACAGAGTAGACCTCTTTCTTTCTCCCAACCTCCCTCTCTTTTTCTCTCTCTCTCTCATCTGTCTGTCTCTCATCTGTCTGTCTGTCTCTCTTCCTCTCTCTCCCTCCCTCTCTGTCTCTCTCTGCCTCTCTGTCTCTGTCTCTCTGTTTTTGTCTCTCTCTGTCTCTCTGTCTCTCTCTCTCACACACACACACACACACACACACAGATACTCACACACTACTTTTTGTCTTGTAGAAGCCACTAGTACAGAAGACAATGTGTTGTTCTGGGGGAAATGCTAACTAACCCACATGTTCCTAGCAGCCTTGTCCTTGGAGAAACTGGGAAACTGCAGACCATACACAGAGGCTCACAAGGTGTCAGCGTTGCTGTCTTCACCCTTGCTTTCAATGTTGCTGAGTTGCATCACAGCTCTGAATCAGATGAATTAATTATCTCTGTCTTTATCTAGCTAATAACAGATCCTCATGTCCTAAGCTCTCTTTCAACAGCTGCTGAGTTGTAAGTAGACCCATGCTTTGTAATCTCTACTGGCAGAGATTTCTGTTTAGTCAATGATAAATCACAGCCCAATGAGGACAGGCCAAGGAAGTTGATATCCTGAGTTCAATGTGGGATTAAAAAAACATGGAGGGTAGAGAGGTGGACAGGTGCGCAGGTATTGTCTTTCTAGATGAGTTTGGCTGTTTGTTCTAAGTTAACCTATTGGGCAAAAACCCATAACCTTACTGAAGGGAATTCTGCACATAGATGAAGCATCAGCCACACCCATTCACACCATGAGACAGGCAACCCTTGCCAGGCAAGAGCCTGCTTCCTGCAGATTCTTCTGGCCACAGCCCTTTTGTGCAGCTTGCCAAAACTAAGTCACGAGCTCCCTCTGCCGAGTGTGCGCTGATAAAACAGAATGTGAAACATTTGCATTCGTGGACATGTAAGCCATTATACATTGGAATGTTTCTATAAAAAGAGACTCTGACGGAGACTGAATCAGGATGTTCTGTTAAAATAGAGACGTGCTAGCTGCACCTTTCTGGTTTGCCAACGAGATTTTCAAACATGGCTGCTGGTAGGTGACACTTCACAAGGACCAGAAGTGTCATCAGGAGGTGCTTGCAAACACCTCTTTCCACATCTTCCTAGCACTTACTGTTGCTGAAATCACATTACTTATTACTTGCCTAGTGATCTCTTTCCCTATCAAACGTTCACTTAAGAGGAGACCTCATCTGTATTCTTTGCCCAGGATGTTGCACACAGCTCAGAATCAGTTACTTAATGAATGAAGCAGGTCAGAATTTGTTTAGAGCGTCTTTAAAGATAATGGTTAACCTGAGAATGATAGAAAACTGATCACATAAAAACAAATACAGGTTTGGTAGTAAATAATAGAAATGAAAAAAGCAGGGCTGGAGAGACGGCTCAGTGGTTGAAACACTTGCCACACAGGCCTGAAGACCAGAGTTTGGATTCCCTGAAATGTACATGCTGAGTGGGTGTGATGGTTTGCCTGTCATCCCAGCTGTAGAAGGCAGGGACAGATGATACCCAGAGTAAGTTGACTATTAGGACTTTCCACATCAGCAAGCTCTGAATGTGATTGAGAGACCTTGCCTCGATGAACAAGGAGTAAGACTGATGGAAGACATTTCTAAAATCCCCCCTTTGCCTCTACCTGAATGCATGTTTCACACATGTGCTGGCACAAATGCAATTATGCCCACATACATAAGGGTGTACATGCACATACAAATAAAGAAAAATGAGAGGGAGCATGTTGACAAAGGAATGGAATTCAAGTTCAACTTTTAGATGGGAAAGGTTTAGAGTAAACCAAGGAAACAAGGGTTGTGCAAGGCATCAGAGATACAGTGGTCTAAAGCAGGTCTTCTCCCTGCCATAATGAAGTTATCATCAGATGGTGAAGGCAGATGTCACACAAACTACATGAACGTTTACAGCTAGGACCAGTGCAACAAAAGAAAGACCCATGCTGTTAGAGGGGAAGGTAACAAGGCTAAACTCAGCTTGGACAGGCAGATCTGAGATCAAAAGGTAGGTAGGAGGCATCTAGTCAAGAGGGTGGGGCCTCACTTGCAAAACACCAAAGACAGAAAAACAGTGCCTGGTACTGGGATGGGGGTGATGGGGGAGAGGCATCAGAGAGCCTTCTAGCTCTAGGTGAGGGATGTCTTGATAGCAGAGAGCAGTGAACTGCCCTGATGTTTTTGTTGCCTTTCAGGGATCAAGTATTATTTGTGCTTTTGTTTCTCCCTTGTACTTATAAGATTGTTTATAAATATGTGGAATATTTATGAGTGTAAAAGACAACATCATAGTCAACTCTGGCTATCTTTCTCTCACTCTCCCCCTCATTGCCAGGCTTACAGAATATTAACAAAGCTGTCTCCCTTTCAGGGCTGACGCTGGGCGCTGGTCTCAGCCTGACGCAGGTAAAGGACATCTTGACTGATGTGGTCTCCAGGCTCCCCGAGGAGAGGACACAGATGTACCGCGCTCTCCTGAAGCATCTCAGGACCCTGGCTGGGCAGCAGATCAGGAACATGGCTGTAGGTTCTCTTCACCTTCCTCTGGGTAGGGAAAAATGGCATTAGTCACTATTTCTCTTTCCAGCTGTAGCCACCTGTGTTTTCCGCATGACCAAATGAAAGGTTACCTGCATCAGATACCTGCGGAGTAAGCCACTTAAATGGCCAGGTTAAATGCAGAGATGGTGTCTCCTGATTCATTCCCCATGACTTGGATACTTCTGCAATTTTCTGTTAAGGATGTGTCTATCCAATCCTGACAGCCCCCAAAGAGGCTCTTGGACTTGTTATCTTATAAAGATGGGCTTGTTGAAAATAACTAACCTGGTCACAGATATGAGTGAGAGCCACACAGTTAGCTCTACATCTCCTATGGTCCTATACTGCCTCTGTAATATGAAGATTAAAATAATAACTACAAATACAATGGCCACATGAGTAACATCAACAGTAAGTAATGTAGAGCAGAGTATCATTGCTAGCCCTCCATCTCTCTATATGAAAGACAGGGTTAGCTCAGTGGTAGATCATCCACCTTGCACGTATGAGGTCCTGAGTTTGATACTCATCATAACAATAAAAGAATTGCTTGATTGTTTCTCCAGTCCAATCTAAATCTTCTCTGATGACTGTGGGTGTGTTAGGATTTTATTGCTGTGACAAGAGACCATGACCATGGCAACTCTGATGAAGGTAAACATTTAATTAGGGCTGGCCTACAGTGTCAGAGGTTCAGTCCATTATCATGATGACAGGAAGCATGACAGAGTGCAGGCAGACATAGTATTGCAGTTCTGCATCTGGGGCCACAGGCAACAGTAAGCGACAGTGAGACACTAGGCCTGGCTTGAGCATCTGAGATCTCAAAGCCTGCCTCAGTGACACACATCATTTAACAAGGTCATTCCTACTCAGACACGGCCACACTTCCTAATGAGGTTCACAGTGAGCCTATGGGGCCATTTTCATCCAGACTACCACAGTGGATTTGTGTTTTGGATGTCTATCTGGATCTCATAATATTCGTATTCTGAGTTGCCTGTTTTGGGATGCCTGTAGTATCCTTATTGGTCGTCTCATCTGTAGTTCACCATCTGATGTGCATTCTTCACTGGTGGAACCCTCAGTGGTTTTTCCGGGGAGGTAGATTGCTCAGAGCACAGGGGCCTGTCACAGGCCACATTTCCCATGCCATATCTCACCAGAATCTCTCAGTATGCTGCCAGCCAGGATGGGTCCCATAAGGCTTGGCTCGAAGGAGACAAACTTTTTCCACCCTGCAACCCTGCAGATGCCACCCATCTCAAGGTGTTAGCCAGTCTCTTCCTTCAAACACTTAAGGCCTCAACAACTTCATCATGCTAAACACACCTGGCCCCTACTATGGCCCCCACACTCATAGTCCCACCCTCCCACCAATACTTATAAGCAATCTGGTGGCTTTGTTCAACCATTTCCTGTCTGCTGTCACTCAAGCTACACATGCATAGCTCCAGAATAATGACCTCATCCATAAATCCCAACTTCAGCCCCTCCTTGATTGAAGTGGCTTTCATGGTCCTACTTTCTTTTTTTTTTTATTAATATTTTTTTTATTTTCCATTTTAAATTTAGATAAGAAACAAGGTTGCTTCACAAGTCAGTACGAGGTCCCTCTCCCTTTCCCTCCCCTCCTCCCGTGCCCTCCCCCCCCATCCCCCCCCCCGTTATCCCCTCTTTCCCCCAGGGAGGGTGAGGCCCTCCATGGGGGTGTCCATAGTCTGTCATTTCATATAGGGCAGGGCCTAGACCCTTCCCCAAGAGTTCAGGGTGAGAGTGCACCTCACATTGTTCTATGGGAGTCTAGAGACCGTGTGTATACTTGGGATGGGTACTGATCTGCTGTCCAAGGCTCAATAGATTACCTAGGCCTCCTCACTGACACCCAGATTCAGGGGGTCTTGATCAGTCCCATGCTGGATTCCCAGGCTGATGCCTGGGATTCAAGAGTTAACCTTTGTCTGGTCAGCTGTTTCTGGGGGTTCAACCAGCCCAGTCTTAATCCCTTTGATCATCAGTCCTCCCTCTCTGATACTGGCTTTCTTTTGTAAGTAATTACAATAAAATGACAAGTCATTGCTGTAAATATCTCAGAATTTTCAAAAGAACATGGAACCATGCTGGCATGTTCTATTCTAATTGCTGAATTATCCTGAAAAGTAATGCCATCCTCTGTCTATTCAGCACTCAACAACGAAAGCAATGGGTTACTTACTAAATTTTTTTTTAGTCCTTAGGTGGACATATTATCAGCAGACTGCCGACCTCTGACCTCAACCCTATTTTGGGTGTGGGCAATTGCATCCTCAATGTTGCTTCAGTAGGTGAGTTACTGGGTTCCTTCTAGTGAAGAGGAGAGTTTCCCAGACACTGAGCATAGAGATATGGGGTGAAAGGCACTCATCATTTACACTATTCGACAGAGTGCCGATGTCTCATTTTGTTGTGGAAAACCCTAGAAGCACACACATCAGGAAGATAGCAAAATTACACACTTCTGGAAATTGCGAATTGTCAATAAATCCACCTCCATTTGACTTATTCTCCGATTGTGTTAGGTATCATTAGTTGTCAACCTGACGTGTAGTCAACAAGAGACCACTCTTTAGGAACACCTGTAAGGAGTTTTCTAGAGTAGGTTAGCAGCTGGGCATGCCTGTGAGTTGTTGTCTTGGTTAGGTTAATTGGGATGGCATGACCCACCCTAACTGTGGGCCACAGCACTCCTTGGCCTTGGGTCCTGAACTGCAGAAGGAGGAAACAGCTAAGCAGGGGTGCACCCTGTTGTCTGCCCTGCTGACAGTGTAGGTGCAATGTGATCAGCTGTTTCAGCCCCCTCCCCCATGCCTGTCACCTTGCCGTCACCCACCCCCACGATGGACTGGACCTTTGAACAGTGAGTCAAAATAACCCCTTTCTCCCCAAAGTTGCTTTTGTCACCAGACACAGATGATCATCAAAAGTCAGAGCACTGTAGTTGGCTCATGTTACAGACACTGAATGGTATAGAGCAGTGTTTTACCCTCATGGTGGTTTTGTCTACCTGGTGATATGATTCACCTTGTCCTGTGCTTGTATATTTAGGTTTTAAAGCAATCCTTTACTTCCTCTAAAGCTAGACATCCCACTTGTCACAGGACACTTTTGATCCCAGATGTGGCCAGGATCACACACCCAGCCATTCTCCAGCAGACTTGAACTGAAGTCAGCTTGATTCTGACTCTGACCTCAACTTAGGGTCACTTTGCACATGCTGAGGACTTGATTACAAGACTGTCCCCATTTCAGACAACCTCAAATTGGGTCTCTGGGACTTCTGACCAAAATCAGGGTTTCCATGACCCCATTGTTTGTTTCTATTATTTTGCTACAATGACTCCCAAAACTCAAGCAATCACTTTACTGTTGTCTTAGGGTTTCTATTGTTGTGAAGAGACCATGAGCATGGCAACTCTTATTAAGGAAACATCCAACTGAGGTGGCGGCTTACAGTTTCAGAGGTTCAGTTCATTATCATGGTGGGAGCATGGCAGCATGCAGGCAGACATGGTGCTGGCTGCATCTTGATCAGAAGGCAACAGGAAGTAAACTCTATGTTACACTGAATGAAACTTGAAAAAAAGCCTCCAAGCTTGCCCCCACAGTAACACACTTCCTTCAACAAGGCCACACTTTTTAATAGGCCACTCCCTTTGTGGGTCACTTTCTTTAAAACCACCACAACTGTGTTTTCCCATCATATAAATATGGGTCAGGTTAAGCTATCACAGGAAAATACTTAGGGGAAAGGACACAGAGCTTCTAAGTCCTCTCCAAGCCAACTACTCTCCAGTCTTCTCCGCATGTTCCATCATCTGGACCCAGGCTAGATATGAAGAACCCACTTGTGTTTGCTAAAGTATCAATCCTATGATCACATGGTTGGTTCTCCTGGCAACCAGCTCCTATCCTGAGGCCATTCAAATACCCGCGAAGAGTCACTTCATTAATAAAAAGGATGCTTCCCTCACGCAAGAAATCCCATGGAGTTTAGAAGTCAGATGCTCTTACCTCTGAGAAAATCGCTCAGGCCTAAGAATTTTGTACCAGCAAACAGAATCAATAGGCACACACTAACGCCAAACAATCTGCGAGCTCTCCTGCCAAGGGCTCTAGAGCTTAGTGTCAGAGACCAGGGCAAAAGCAGGCACTGTGTGTGTGTGTGTGTGTGTGTGTGTGTGTGTGTGTGTGTATTACACGTGTGCATGTGGGTGTGCATGCATGTATGTACATCTGTGTGTGGTCTGTGTGTATGTGTGTGTGTGTGTGTGTATTACACGTGTGCATGTGGGTGTGCATGCATGTATGTACATCTGTGTGTGGTCTGTGTGTATGTGTGTGTGTGTGTGTGTGTGTGTGTGTGTGTGTGTGTGTGTTTGGATCAAACTCAAGGCCTTGAGTCTCAGGGCTAATCAAACACTCTACTACCATTGAGCTGGACAACCAGTGCCACATGGGTCCCATCACAGGAAATTCTATAGCAGAATCCACAGAAGAGGATCCATGATGATCACGTGATACCCTTCATGATGTCAAGGGTTGCTAAGTAAATCATCATTGATGCTCACCTTGCAGAATAAACATTTGAAAGGGAGGTTCCAACAGGACAGGACAGGAAAGTAGTCCCTGTGTGGTAAGACAAAGAACAAAAGAAAACTCTTGTTGGGCTACACATTACACAAGAAAAATCAGTCTATTTTCACTTAACTTTTGACCAAAAGTATATTCGTTAATTTGACCCAAAACCCTTTCCATCAATCCTGCTCCAGAATGTCTGTTACCCCTGGGCACAGATCACACCCACCTTCAAAGACAAAAAGATTCATCCTCACCCAGGCTCAGAATGAATACCCCCCCAGCAAGAGTTTCAAAATGTCACAATAAAAGAAATATGTCACCTTCCCCAGGTAGCTTTCTCTGGTTTAATGTTTATTTCTGGGTTCGTGTTTTAGGATTTGGGTTTGAAATAATCACATGACTTTATGGTTGTTTCATGTGTTGATGGACATGGCTGACATTATCCATATTTCACCTATTGATGTCACTGTCCTCAGGAATTATGTCCTCGTGCTGACCATATCCATTCAGACATTCACAGTATACCCCACCCCTCTCATTCATGCATTCTCTGTCAATCACACACACACACTATCTGGCACTGTGTCCACATGTACACACTGATTCAGGTTTTCCTGCCCCTTAATTCACACACTGTAAGCTAGGCAGAGTTTCCCACACACTGGATGATCCTGCTACTTCAGGGAGAAGACCGTTTTCCAGGTGAGAACCGGATCATGGGGTAGCATGATGTTGCAGGCAGCTATTTTTCCTTTTAATTCCCATCTTGGAACTTTTGTTTAGTTTTGTTTTTTGAGATAGAGTTTGTCGGTGTTGTCTTAACTGTCCTGGAACTCACTTTATAGAAGTCCAGGCTGGTCTTGAACTCACAGAGATCTGCCTGCCTCACCTCCTGAGTGCTGGCATTAAAGGCATGCGTCACCACTGCCCAGCTTGGAATTTGTTTTTAGAATAAGAATACTATTGGATATTATCAATAAAAGAGTCACAATGCTATAGTCCTTTGATGAAATGCTTTTCCTTTGGTAGAAGGAGCACAGCAAATCCCTCTGGATGATCGATTTCTTGCCCGACTACCAGATGCAAGCCTGAAGGCAGACCAAGTGCTCATCTCAGTTTTCATGCCCCTCTCTGGGAAGGTATGAGGTCACAGGTTCACAGCAGCCACTGGCATCTTTGACTTTTATCCTGAATTGGCCTTGGTGTAGAGAAGCATAGAGTTTGTATCAAATTCCTTATGCATGCAGAGATGCAGATAATTCCAGATTAGACATAGCCAGCTCCTTCAACAACATCTCACAGCTTCAGGATCAGGACACTTGGATCCACAAAGTCAGTCAATGTCCTGAATGTGTAGGTGAGGAGATTGCACTCCACAGAGGCTTTATCATTTCAGCCAAGATTTGTGGTGAAAGATTGGTGAAAACGGGACCACAAGCTGCCACCAGCCTCAGAAGAGCTAAGAAGAATAATCATCTCCACATTGTTTGTCCTTACTGTACCAGATTAGTGTTTTCTTTAAATTCATGATGATTACAGAGAAGTGTATGATGCATTCATGAGCTCTGGTTATACGAGGATGCTCTCAGCATCTCAGGTCGTTGATGGAGAGCTATAGCTCTGGCTCACTTTCTGTCCAATAACAATATCTGTTTGCTGTCCAGAAACTTGGGCAAATGTTGTTGGTAACTATCATCTCATAGGCTTTGTTCTTGAGAGAAGTTCAAGCAAAAACTGAAAAGTGGTGGTCACTGCCAAGCGTTCTCATTTTGTGGACACTTGCCCGCGGTGTCATTCATTCACCCACCAGTTATTGAGAGGCTTCTAAGTAGAGAGAATGCCAAGGGCAGACTGATAGTCACTTCCATTTACCAAAAACATTAATAGTTATCTTCTCTCTGCCAGGGCTCACAGATTGTAGTTTTAGCTAAAGTTCAGAGCTGAGGCCGAATAAATTAGAGCAGTAAAATTAAGGATTTGCTTTCATTGATTGATCAGCAGATCCCAACATGCAGAACCCTGTGGCTAGCTTCAAAGGGTCTCAGGTATCAAAATAAGTTTTGCCAAATGAGAAGAGAAATGTTGTTCTAAGCATGGAGCCTCTTCCAGGATTCACCTGTTCTAGAGAGGATATCTTAGTGAGTAGGATGACCCTGAAGTTAAAAAGAAAAGCACATCCCATACTGCATCACCCACATTGTGTTCCTGTCACCCCCAGAAAGTTCAACCTAAATCAGTTCATAAAGAGAGAATCAGATAAACCTAGTAAGGGACAGTCCACATGCATTCTATGGTTCCCCAAATTGAGTGTTGTGAAAGAACAAAGCTCAATACTCTCCCAGGACAAAGAAACTATGGGAGTGGTGATGATGCCACCTTCACCGCCAAAGGCAGGTGGGGTCCTGCTTGCACGCATGTAGAAATGTGACTATGGACTGTATTAGATAATAGCACTGTATCGTTACCTGCTAATAAGGCTTGCTGTTGATAATACTGTTGACATGGAGCTATAGAGGAGAAAGCCCTTGTATTTTAGGAGTTACTTATAGAAACATTTAGCAATGAATCATCATGGTGTCAATGATTCATTTCAACTAAGACTGAGTGTGTGGGGGCATGGGGGTAATCTTAAGAGTAGGCGTATGTGACTAGTCACTGGTGAATCCATGCATATAGGTAAAGGATAGATAGATAGATAGATAGATAGATAGATAGATAGATAGATAGATAGACAGACAGACAGACAGATAGTTCTGGTCTTAAGACTGTTATAGACTTGAAATATTTCTAAATAAACAATCATTCTTCTCATTTTCCAGTGGGAGTTTGTGTCAGCTTTCAGACAGGCCCCACGTCAGCAAAATGCCCTTGCAGTAGTGAACGCTGGGATGAGGGTCGTTTTCAAAGAGGACACAAGCACCATTACAGACTTCAGCATCTTATATGGAGGGATGGGCGCCACTACAGTCAGTGCAAAGAGATCCTGCCAGCAGCTGATCGGAAGGTGACTTACAAACGTTTGTCCTTTGAGTAGTGGCAACTGACATGATTGTCAAGGAAGGGGCTGTGCCGTCTCTCTATGGTGTATAACACTTTGGAGAGAGCACAAGAAAAACAGCATGCACAAAGACGTTGCTTCGTGATAGGATATTCCTGCGTGAGAACATAAATTTGAGCAACCTTGTTTAGATTTTAGGTTTACTTTGGCAAGTGAACCAGGCTTTTTGGGGGGGCCATCAACCAGCTCCCAGATCAAGACACAGAGACTTACTATCAGTTTTGTGGCTCAGCCTAGCTTAGGCACGTTTCTGGCTACTCATTTAACTTAAATTGACCTGTTTCTCTTTATGTATCTTTTGCCTCGGAGCTTTTTACCTTTCTTGCTTCTGTACATCTTACTTGTCCTGCTTCTTGTGTCTTCTGGCTGTTGTCTCCTTGGTTCTCTCCTCTCATCTTCTTCCTCTGGTTTCTCCTCCGATTTACTCTCTTTGCCCGCCAGCCCCACCTATTCTTTCTCCACCTAGCTATTGGCCATTCAGCTCTTTAGACTAATCAGGTCCCGTAGGCAGGCAAGGTTAAACAGATGCAACATAATCTTTACATAATTAAACACATATCCTTACATCATTAAATAAAAGCAGCATAAACAAACGTAACACATTTTTACACAGTTAAAGTAATATTCTGCAGCATAAAAAACCTAACACATATTTGCCTAGTTAAAATAATATTCCACAACAGGTGAATATCGGATGCTTGTTTGACCCCACCCATACTTAACTGGTTACATTCCTCTCCATGTGCCTAGGTGTTGGGATGAAGAGATGTTGACTGAAGCTTGCAGGATGGTTCTAGAAGAAATCTCCCTGCCAGCATCAGCCCCTGGAGGAATGGTGGAATACCGGCGAACTCTTACCATCAGCTTTCTCTTCAAATTCTACTTAGATGTGTGGAAGCAGTTAAAGATGAGGGTAAAGTTGTGGGAAGAGAGTTCTACATGCTTCTCCAGCTTAGGGGAACACCATGTGCTAACCTAACCATAGTTCTGCTTGCAAGCTACATTTCTGAGGCTCATACTGAATGAAACCCAAAGTTCTCCCTAAGTTCACTCAAACTTCCCCAAAGCAATAAAAACAAAAGCCAGAAGACCACACAGCAACAGACATTTAAAATCCTGTCTCTCAACTAAATCTCCACAGGAAGTAAAAAACTATGCATCTTTGTTCCAGGATCCCCGTGGATACCCTGACATCTCCAAGAAACTCTTACATGTTCTGGAAGACTTTCCTTTGACCATACCACAAGGGATACAGTCATTTAAGGTCAGTGCATTTTATGAGTGAACAGAACAGCCAAATGGGGCTGTTCTTTTGACCGGGTTTTACTCTGAATTTCAAGTTGCTACTGTGTTCTTTTTTAAAAAAAAAAAGTTCAACTAGCCAGGTTGTGGCACACGCCTTTAATCCCAGCACTCGGGAGGCAGATGCAGGTGGATCTCTGTGAGTTCGAGGCCAGCTTGATCTACAAAATGAGTTTCAAGATAGCTAGGACTGCACAGAAAAACCCTAAATTAAAAAAAGCAATAAAGAAAGGAAGGAAGGAAGGAAGGAAGGAAGGAAGGAAGGAAGGAAGGAAGGAAGGAAGGAAGGAAGAAGAAAGAAACAGGATTCAGCCATGGAGTTATATTCATGCTCAATAGTCCATTAGAAAATGCAGTAGAATGGTAGATCCTACTGACAACAGCCAACAAAAACTAAATCTCTGGAAATAAAATTAAGAAAAAATATGCAGTGCTGGTGTGAACAAACATTTAGACTACTGACAAACTTTTTCAAACAAAGCATATTTGAATAAAAAGAAACATAGTCCATAGGTAGGAAGACATCGTATATAAAGATAACAATTTTCTCATAAATTAATGTATATACTAAGTATAATTCCAATCAATGATGCCAACAAGAGCTTTGAAAACTTTGATTTTAAGGTTTATCTAGAAATACAGAAATAAGCATTCATAAAAACCAGTAATAAGGAGTGAACCAAAACCTATTCAACCCTGAGACTGAACCCATGGCTCTGCTAGCTAAACATATAGCATTACATGACTAGACACCACAACCATTAAAGGTTTCAGGAATAGAATAGACTAAAAGGTCGATGAAACAGCACAGAGTCCAGAAAGACAGCAGTAAGTGGGTCACCATGAAAAGCAAAACTACACCTCAAATAAACAATAAAGTGGAGGGTTTAAGTAGCGATTTCTGTGTGAGTCACTTTAAAAACAAGAAACAAAGCCATATTCCTTCATGACAGTGAATATAAAATCCAGATTTATTAATATTTTAACCATTAAAAATAGCAACGTGGAATCCCTAGGTTAAAATGTGTGCAGACTCTTTTTAAGCCTGCAGCTGAGGAAGTCTTCCAAACAGGGCTGAAACCCAGAAGCATAGAGGAAAAGCCTGAAAGATCTGATTACATAAAAGAGAATGCATGAATGATTTAAAAAATATTCACAACAAAAACTTTTACAAATTAATAGACATAAAGAATTGGCAGATGGCCGGGTGTTGGTGGCGCATACCTTTAATCCCAGCACTCGGAAGGCAGAGGCAGGCGGATCTCTGTGAGTTCGAGGCTGGGCTGGACCGACAGCCTCCAAAACAATACAGAGAAACCTGTCTCATAAAATCAAAAAAAAAAAAAAAAGAATTGGCAGATGACTGGGGGAAAATGATCTTTAAAACATTAAAATATACAGATGCTCACTCAGAATTTTTAAAATGCATTTTAAGACAACTAAGATAATTTTTCAGTCTATCATGCTGGAATAACTTAAAATTTTGATAGTGTCCAGGTGTCATTATACTTGAAGTATTTTTATACAAACACAGTCTCTCTTATAATAAAGTCACTGAAACAGAACAGCCTATTTGTAAAGGTACTGGGGGTTCTCCAGGATCCCAGCAGGGGGCAGCAGAGGCCTCCTGTGCTGTGTCTAATCATTTCATGCCCTGGTTTTAAGAGAGGCTCTTTCTAGTGTGGTTTCTGAAGCAACAGTTATGCAAAAAGGGAGGCGCTTTACCAGTTCTTGTGATTGTCTCAGTGGCAGTGAGGACTCAGGTGGCCGCTGGCTGGATGTCACCTGGAGAGTCCCCATGCCACATTTCACATGAATTTCACATGAACGGGCCGTCTGTTCACCCTGTGTAGGGAAGTGCTGACAGGGCAAGGAATGAGCCCATCCAAGTCCAGCTTGGTGGAACCATGAATGGATTGGACTAACTCACAGGGCATAGGTGAGGGGTTACTAACAGGACTATGGGTAGCCCCCAAACAGCTGTATCACCAAAAGACCCCACCCCTCCTGACCTTCTGACCTTCCCAATCACTCACACAGAGCTCAGACGGCTGCTTCCCTCAACACCGGCATTGCTTACGCAGCCCTCTGTTCTCTGCTCCCATTAAAGATGTCCACACCAGGCCCAGCTCAAGACTTCTCTGTACTTAACCAATAATGCAGGTTTCCTTTTGAGGAATGTGTTAATTTTCTAGTGCTAGCTACATCAACTTAAAAACCCCTAAGGTGTATTTGGCTTATGGCTTCAGGAATTTGCACCTATGGCTGGTTGGCTCCAGTTTGAGGGAGACTGTGGTGAGGCAGAGCATCATAGAGGACGGTGTGCTTACTAACCTTCTGGCAGCCTGGAAGTAGTGATGAAGAGGGGGAGAGCAGTGGTCCTGATGCTTTCTTCAAGGGCGTGGCCCCAGTGATCTAACTTCCTTCTGCTAGGCTCTACCTCCTGAAGGCTCCACTAGGTCCCAGTAGCACCCCAGGCTGGTCACCAGGCCTTCAACACACAAGCCTTAATTCAGACCTAAATTACAGAAGGAAACATGATAGAACTTTATACCCATCTGTCGGTGCCTGTCACCTACACAGCTGCCTCGAGAAGTCTTGTGCCCTTCAGGGCTGAGGAAAGTGTGGACTGAGAGATTAGGGTTGTGTAGACACACACACACACACACACACACACACACGCACTCTCACGCACGTGCGTACGTGCGCGTTTTTCAGTTTCTTATTAGAGAACTAAAGTGAGTCCTTTACTTCTATCCTAAGATATTCAAAACTTGATTCATACAAATTTAAAGCACATAGCAGAGATTTTTATAAGTCATTAATAAAGAAACTGATTTTTAAAAATCAGTGAATAAAAGTGAAAGGGACTGAGTTTGGAGAGAATGGTAAAATGTGACTGATTCAGATGCAAAAGCAGAAACTATCTTGCAGAGAAAAACCTATAACCCCTGAGATTGTTTTTCCTATAGGGAACATATAATTTGATTCTCTCCTGGGAAACAAAATCAAATCCTGCATGTCTCCTTATAACTGCACAGTCTCCACCCCATCAGCATTAGAGTAAACGGAACACACCCTGCGTGTCCCCACATAACTGCATAGGTGGGTCCCAGGCTTGCTGCCAGCCAGTCTAGCCAAAACAGTAAGCTCCAGGGTCAATGAGAGAGATCCTGCCTCAAAAATAGGGTAGAGAGTAGTAAGAGAAGACACTAGATGTCAAGTTCTGCCCTTCATAGGCACACATGCAGGTAAACACACATGAGCACATGCACATAACTCACACAAACACAAATTTTTTGAATGTATATTATCTTAGTTTACAAGTTTAAAATGTTATTTTACCTAAAAATCAGGCCTCTAATTCCACATCTTGAAAGATAGAAGCTACAACCCAGAGAACTTAAAACACTTAGAAATTTCTGTCTAAGACTTGCTAGAACTCCTGTCCCCAATTCCCACCCACTAGAGACATAAACCTGCCACCAGCTTATAACCCTACCTTCAGTGGCTTCTCACTGAGGTCTATTTATAAAACACGCAAGTTTCCTCAGAAAATAGGTCTCCTAGATGCTAGCTGTCACACAATCCGGCTTTGTTCAGGTCAAGTCCCAACTTGTTTCATCTTTGTCACATGTGAGCACCCTTCTGCTTTGTACATGAAGGGGACACCCGCACCGCAGGGGCTCCCTGGATTAGTCACAAACCACACCTGAGCACCTGTATTCACAGACAGACCTCTTATTAAGCTAAAGTGGCTGCTTTCTGATTGTGGCAGAAAAACAGCAGCAAATGGCCCTACTGGTGTTAGACTGGGCTAGGGTGCCCTGGTAAAGGAGCTGGGGGAGGAGGAAGGAGGGGAAGGGGACAAGGGAAAGGGGCAGGGATTGCTGTCCCAGAGGGACAAAGGACTGCTTCTACATAGGGAGGAGACACGGTACATGGGCAAATGGTGGTTTATAACGGTAAAGGGGGAACCCCGTGTTAGGATGGGGTGTTTAATTTTAATTGGGTGAGTTAATTAGGTGAGCCAAAGGGAGCTCTGATTGCTGTAGTCAGCCTCAGGAGGAGAAAGTGGCCAAATAAGGGATTAGAACTTGATGGCTGACTTTAGGAGTGGAATCTAACACCTTCTAGAAAGGCAGAGGGAATGGGGAGAAGGGCAAGGCCTGCCAGAGCCACCTGCTCTAGTGGCTAGTGTCCCTTCATTTAATATGCATCGGAAGGAAAAAAGAAGACCCCGGGTTAAGCTGAACTGGGTTGCTCTGGAAAGTTCACCTCAGGAGAATAGAATAGACACCTGCTTCCTGGCAGATCCTGCTGACCATGGCTGGTCTTGCTTAATCATTCCATTCTGTGCTGTTCCTCTGACACAGGGTATAGACCCCCAGCAGCCCCTGCAAGACCCAGTGGGGCGTCCCATCATGCATCAGTCTGGCATTAAACACGCCACAGGGGAGGCAGTGTTTTGTGATGATGTGTCTGTCTTGGCAGAAGAACTCTTCCTGGCCGTGGTAACCAGCAGCCGGCCACATGCTAGAATGATGTAAGCAACGGTGGTGGAGTTGGGAGGCTTGGGATACCCAGCTGGTACCTAAGGACCTGGTTGCCTCTTAGCAATGAAGCCTACTCAACACACTGAAAACACAGTCTGAGCATGTATCTTGAGAACACAAGAGGAAAAGGAGCAGTGGGCGTGGGAGCACAGTAGAGGAAAACCCTGTTGAATGAGCAACGTTCATCTGAAGAACATGCCATTGTTATCTGAGAATTTAATGAGGCAAGAACAACTTGCCTGCCTCGTGCGACCCCCCAAAACTGTGATTCTCTCTGTCTTTTATGACTGTCTACCTTCAGAATGGAGGTTACTCTGTGCCCAGTGTAACGAGTGTCCTCTATCTACTGCCAACAGTGTTTGCCTGGTGGCAAGACCTCCACGTGTGGACCTGTCTAGTGATGTTCCTATGGGTCACAGGTCGTTTCTTAGAATCTCCATCTTCACTTGAATGAGGTCCCTGCTACACACTATGGTTTTGTTTCCTTTCCAGTTCCCTTGATGCCTCCGAGGCCTTGGCATCACCTGGTGTGGTTGATGTCATAACAGCTCAAGATATTCCCAGTGACAACGGCAGAGAAGAAGAAAGCCTATTCGCACAGGATGAGGTACTGGCTTGGATTATTATTACACTGGGGCTCTACAGACGCCCCTCCAATGACCCGAGACTACCCATCTGTGCCAAGCCTTGTGTTGTAACTGACTTGAGGAAGTGAGAACCAGCTAATCTCACGTACTTCTTTTAAGACAAAGACACTGAGGCTTAGATGCTTTGGTAACCTACCGGAGGCACATTGCAGTGGCGGCGGAGGCACTGCTCACACCAGCCTGCGCCTCATGCTACAAGTCGCTCCCCCAAGGCCAGCCCTTCTTCCTCCCTGGTTGACAAGAGGAAGTCATCTGCCATTCTCTCTCGTACGTCCTCTGCTCTGCTTCTCCTCAGGTGATTTGCGTGGGTCACATTATTTGTGCCGTGGCTGCCGATTCTTACGCTCACGCCAAGCAGGCCTCAAAAAAAGTGAAGATTGTCTATGAAGATGTGGAGCCCCTGATCGTGACAGTTCAGGTAACTTCCACATCTGCTCTCTCTTGGAGTCACCTGGCAGTGGATTTTTGTAGAAGGTATGAAGGGTACTACTAGATGTTGCTATGCAGTACTGGGAAAAATGCCTTAACATGTGACATCTGTCATGCACTCCAGCCATGACACATACACATCACATTTTTTTTTTCTGGAAGTTTCCTGCTGCCCTCCTCTTTCCTTCAGATACTCTGGGCTACAAAGGGGAACTCCAGTCCCACTACAGGCCCCTCCTGGGACCACCATCCCTGAGGACATCTGAAACAAACCTGTCTGGTTTCCCCAATTTCCTAGCTTGACATTTGAATCTTAGAAAGTTCACCCCTTTGCCTCTTAGGTGAATTTGATGATAAGCAAATTTGGAATTTATTTCTCTTAGCATCTGCCCGGGTTGCATCTACCTAGGTTGCACCTGCCCAGGCTCTGTGTCATCTTTAAGTTTTCTGTTGCCCTACATGAGACTGGTCCCTTCCCCCTGAGTGTGGAGAGGATCTTTTGCTTTTCTTCACGTTTTTCTAGGTTCCCAGGTAAAGTGCAGCAATTTCTTCTCGCATTTTGTGGCAGGCCCGCTAGCGAAGGAAGCAGCACTACTCCCCAGGAGGACAAGATGGGAATGGCTGCATTTCTTGGCAGAGCAGACAACCCACTGAGCACTCTCTGCTCCTTTACAGAGATTTGTCCAAAGATCCATGCAGTGGGGTCGCATACACTTGAGGTCAAGTGCTAATGAAAAATAGGGATAGGCCATCAACCTTACCACATGGCTCATGGCTCATTGCATCAGAATAGACAAGGAAGGTTAGACATTGGTGGAGAGGTCAAAAGAAAAACCTGAAGGGGGTGGAGAAGGCAATGGTGGACGCCTTGTTAATGGGTATGGCTCAACTTGTAACTTTTTTTTAACTTTTTTTTATTACTTTAATTTTAAATAGCTTGCTTCACATGTCAATCCAAGTTCCCTCTCCCTCCCCTTCTCCCGCATCCCCCCACCATCACCCCCAGCCTCCTACCCTATCCCCACTTCCTTCCACATAGGGGATATCCAGAGTCTGTCATTTCACTCAGGGCAGGGTCCAGGCCCTCCCCTAAGAGTCCAGGCTGAGAGAGCATCCCTCTTTGTGTTATGGACACACGAAGTCCGTTTATATGCCAGGGATAAATACTGATCCACTGCCCAGGGCCCCATAGGTTACCCAGGCCTCCTCACTGACTCTCACATTCAGGGGTTCTGGATCAGTCCCATGCTGGCCTCCCAGCTGTTGGTCTGGGGTCCAAGAGCTCCCCCTTGTTCAGATCAGCTGTCTCTGCTTGTTTTGCAAGCCCATTCTTTGCCAATTTGCTCATTGCTCCTCTCTCTCTGTCACTGGGTTCCATGGGTTCAGTTCAGTGTTTAACTGTGGATGTTTGCCTCTGCTTCCATCAGTCACTGGATGAAGGTTCTAGGATGGCATATAGTGTAGACGTCAAGTTCATTATCAGGAATGGGCATTTAAGGTGGTCTCTCCACTATTGCTTAGCTTGCTAGTTGGTGTCATCCCTTTAGATCACTAGAGGTCTCACTGGTGCCAGATCTCTCTTCTAACCTGACTCCCTCTTTTATGGTATTTCTCATCCTGTTCTCCCCCTTTTCTATCCCTGACTCAACCTTCCTCTTCCCCCATGACCTACTCTCTCTTCCTCTTCTCCCCTCTCTTCGTCCCAGATCCCACCCCCCCCACCTCTCGCCGTATACCCAATCTGTTCAGGAGATCTTGCCTCATTCTTCTTCTCTGGGGTACCATGCATATCTCTCTTAGGTTCTTTCCTGTTTCCCAGACTCTTTGTCAATGGAAGTGCAGACTGGCACTATCCTGACCCATGTCTAAAATCCATATATGTTTGTCATTTTGTGACTGGGTTACCTCACTCAGGATGGTTTTCTTCTAGTGCCATCCATTTACCGGTGAATTTCAAGATTCCATTGTTTTTTTTTCTGCTCAGTAGTACCCCATTGTGTCAACTTGTAACTTCTATAAGACAGAGGGTTAATAGATTAGCAATGTAAAGTAAGTGTACTCCAGCACAAAGGAAAATGTGCTAGGAACAGAAGACTAGCACCAACTGGAAAAATACCTTCAGGCCACAACACAGGAGACATAGTCCCTAGTTACACAAATACTTCCTAGAAATGAAAAAAAAGGAATAAATAGGAAAACTGAGCACATAGATATAAATAGATCACAAGAAGAAACTGCAAACAGCCAATGTGTGATCCTACTATTAAATTAAGACAATTAAGAGCTGTGATGAACTGTCATTTTTTAACAAAATACAAAGCCTGGCAACACTGAGCTGGTGAGCTGTAGGAAAGCAGATATTGTCTTGTCTTCCTGAGATGAATATGAAACACAACAATAATCTCTATGAAGAAACATTTAGCAACATCTATGAAAATTTTAAGCAAATTTACCAGCAAGCTCAATATCGGATCTTCTCCAGGCTTAGATTGTCTTCCTGCAAGAGAATGTATTCAAACTCATTGTCTGTACCACTGCTGGCAATAGTAAAACAATGAACACAAATCCAGGTCTTGTCTGTATAGCAGAACTGAAGCTTGGCAGAGTGCTTGCCTAGCATGCAGGAGGTCTTTTTGAACCAGCACACACACATACACACAGAGAGAGGCACACACAGAGACACAAACAGACATGCACGCGTGTGCGCACACACACACACACACACACACACACACACACACACATTGGAATTCTGTGGAGCTGTGTGTACTTTTTATGAGCACATTCTCTATTCATGGCTACAGAAACATCTCTAAATTGTACTGATAAATGAAAGGCAAACATGTGCATAATGAGGGGGTTAAGAATACAGACTTCTGTGTATTTGTATGTGTACATATCTGGAAGAATACATAAAAACCTAACAGTAGGGCTCGCCTTTGGATGTGCACTCGCACAGATGGAGGTGCCTGAGGGCTGCCCCTTCTCCAGTCTATGGAGATGCTATCTCACTTTGCCAACCTTGAAATGTGTTGCTTAATTTCAAAACAAAGAAGTTTTAAATATATCTTTGAAAAAAAGTAAACTATTTGCAAAACAAAGAATCAAGAATACAACCAGCTGAGATTTTTGAGAGTTCCTTGGCTAAATTAAGGAACTTGAGTTATGTGTCTCATTCTTGCTATTTGTCATACTCCTGAACACATCTGACTGTGGGTGGGGTGGAGGGTGGGGTGAACTCCGAAGCTAGTGTAAGGGTTTAGGCTAATCTAGCATTAAGCCTCCTTAATGGGTTTCTTCTGAGGTTTAAAGAACACTGTGTCCTGAATTCAGGGCAGATTGATGTGCAGCTAGATAAGGGGCTGAGTTACACCACGATGGTGCCTTCCATGTGCCAGCTCAGAAGACAGGCTCTTAGCTGTCCCCATACTCACGGAGGCCCTAGCAGGTCATGTTTACCACACGCATGTCCTGGGGAATTTTGAAATTGGTGATTATCATTGCTCATGGCTTTCAGTGTGCAGGATGTGCAGGTGACCATACTGAGCCACCTGAATCTTGCCTTTATTTGTTACCTCCCTAGGATGCGTTGCTACATGAGTCATTCATCGGACCCGAAAAGAAGCTGGAGCAAGGAAATGTTCAGTCAGCGTTCCAATGTGTTGATCAAATCCTTGAAGGTGAACTCTCTTTGGGGGGCGTGCAGGAAGGTGGTTGACACAGGTCTTACTTTGTAGCTCTGGCTGGCTTCAAACTCACTTTGTAGAGACCAGACTGACCTCAGACCCACAGAGATTCATCTGCCCCTGCCCCTGCCCCTGCCCCTGCCCCTGCCCCTGCCCATGCCCCTGCCGATGCCTGCTGGAATTAAAGGTGTGGACTACTACACCCAGCCCCTTGAAGGTGAATTCTTAAGCACCTTCTGTTCTATCACAGGGGTTTTTAATATAGTGATACTCTGGCTTCTATAAAGCTGAAGTGAGGCTTGGTGGTGTATCCCAGTACCCTGGATACTGAGGCAGGAAGAGCAGGAGTTTAAGGGCAGCCTGGGCTGGGGTGTAGTGAAAGCTGTCCCAAACACCAAGGGCAGGGGACACAGCTAAGTGGCAGTACTTGCCCATCGTGCTCGCGGCTTGGATAAACTTAATGAATCTTCACTCTTCTCAAGAAGATATCCCAGTTGTTGCTCAAGCCAATAAAAATTAATTCCTAGTACTTAAGAACATGTTAACATGAGTAGGTAGGGAAATGGAGCCAAATGCATAGGAGATTTTAAATTGCCTGTGATCAGCCAAATATACATAATGACAGCTGCTTATGGAAACTTTGTCAAATCACAATGCTTTTTTTTTCTTAAATCAAGACAGGAAACTAAATGCTATTCCTATGACCTAAAAGAAAATCATGGCATTTAGCAATGCCCCACTTAAATTTAAATGATGTGTCTCTAAAGTCACATGTGTTCACTCTGTCCAAAAGGGGAAGTACACTTTGGAGGCCAGGAACATTTTTACATGGAGACTCAGAGTGTACGTGTGGTACCCAAGGCAGAGGATAAAGAGATGGACATATATGTGTCAAGCCAGGATGCAGCATTTACACAGGTAGGCCTCATTTTAGAGTGTCATTTGTCTGAGCTATAGAGTGTCATTTGTCAAGGTTGAAGACATCAATTAGACCGAAGTTGAATATTATGTGTGCACGCGCGCGCGTGCGCACACACACACACACACACACACACACACACTTAAAATAATTACAATTAAATTAGAACTGTACCCCTGGTTCTGCTTCACCTGGTGGCAGTTGCTTCCCTCCCTCCCTCCCATCCGAGGCGTGTTATAAGAACAACTGCCTGCCTTTTTCAGTTACATCTTCTGCCACAGTCACTAGTTGCTGCTGCTCCTCGACCTAAACCATACTTTTCCCCCTTTCCTGGACATCCTCGCTGCCTTCCCCTGCACATCATTTGCTTCTTAACACTCTCCAATGTCCTTGCTGTGCTCTCAAGTCCCTCCTTCTGCTAAATGACGATAACTTTTCAAAATACGCACTTACACGGTAAAATAGGAGATGAAATGAGCTAACTGTGTGTGTTTGTGCAAACACACGTATAGCTGTGTGTTCCTCCAATGTTTGCCTTTATAGTCACAGCATAGTCATTCTTGGGAAGTTTAACATTGATGAACACTATCTGGTAGATGAGTCATAGCCAAGTTTCCACAAGTGGCTCATTCACAGCTAGAGACTGCCCTTGTCTGCTCTCTCTGCCCGGGTTCTACTGTATTTCTGAGCTTCTAGACTTTCTTACGACTGCACAGCTCCATAGACCTTACACCTTTGATTTCAGGCCCTTCCCAAACAGCATAGCTTATCCTGACTACACAAATACGAACTCCGTTTATCATCAGGTTACACAGCCCTGCAACATCACTCACTGTCCAGGATGTGTGCCTCCCTTTCCAGCCACCCTCCTGTTCTCTTGTGTGAGCTCTCCGTAGCATGCTATGCTGTGGCCACACCCTTCTACCCACTGATGCAGGAGCAACTATTCCCTGGTTGATGTCTGAGTTAAGGAATGGGAGTTGCCATTTTTAACTCCGCCCACCATGCTTTGGCATGGTCCCCCTGCAGCCACCTTTAACCTGGCTACCGCCTGAGTTGTTAGCAGCTTCCCTCTGGTCCACTCCAGGTCATTGCCCGAGTCATAGCAGGCTCAGATTTACCTTCACGTCTCATGGTCCGCTGATGAGCTTTGCAGGCCTGACTTGGAATTGTGTAATATTTCCTTTTGCATAGTGCACAGCTTCTTATGTCTCTTCTGTCAGCTTATTTATTACATAAGGTATTAATGCTCAGTGATAAGGGACCGTTGGTAGGATTACAAGGGCTGCTGCACAGCAGGGAACGAAGAGCTCAGTGTGCCTGTTTGTAATTCCATCTATCATTCATTAATTTTGAAAAGCGATACCAATGTATCCTTTCAGCTGGCACCCATAGCATTTTCTGTGGTTGGTACTCAAAAATAGATAAATATATGCTTATTGTGGGCAGGGAGAAATGCTCAGAAAGTTCTTCAGCAAATGAACTTCTTGCTAATCCTTTGTGTTCCGTTTCACCTTCTTGGGGGCCTATGGCCAAATACTCACAGGAAATGGTGGCTCGCACCTTGGGCATCCCAAAGAACAGGATCAACTGCCATGTGAAAAGGGTTGGTGGAGCCTTCGGAGGGAAAGCAAGCAAGCCCGGGCTCCTGGCATCCGTGGCAGCCGTCGCCGCACAGAAGTGAGTGGATCTGTGAGCCAGTCACCCGGATGTGGCCCCTTCGTGACCCACTTCTCACCCCCTGTTCCCAACCATCTCAAGGGCTTTCTTGGGGGGTGGGGTTGCATATGCAGCCTCACGGTGAGGCCACTGCACTGGGAATTTGGGAACAGGCCACCTGGCTTGTCTTCTGACTTTCCAACAGAGTCAGCAGCAGGGGGTGGGTTCTGTCTCACACTCCTGCTGGGTTTTCAGCTCAACTGCCAAGGAAACAAGAGTAAGTGAAACAGACAGCTTGATTAGTCTACAGTATTCATCCAGGCATAGGCGAAAGCCCAGAGATATGGAAGGTAGGACGAGGGAAAAGTGAATATTTGGATGTTACCCATGTGGGCAGTTCACTACTAGGAGGAAGACACCTGGTATCACATTAAAAATGTGGTTTGTTTAGAAGGACAAAAAAACTGCTGACGACTGTGCTTCCTAGAAGAGCTGTGTGGCCGGGAACTGCAGCAGGAGACTTGCTTTTCGCTGAGCCCTCTTTTGAATTTTTTAAACTGTCGTATGCGCGTGGCTAACCTATTAAAATAAATATTATAGCTATTACTGAGGCGCAAGGCTCACAAAGAGTGCTGATGGAATGATGGACGGTTCAGACCACAAATCCTATATGTCTAAGGGAGACCTGATCTGTTCTCAGACAACATAGAATCTAGGGAGAATACCCAGGGTTCACAAGCCACACACACACACACACACACACACACACACACACACACACACACGCACGCACGCACGCACATACATGCGTACACTCACACCACTCTCTCTCACGCCAATATGACATAATGATAAAGATACAAATCATATGCTCAGTTTTAGTAATCCCAACCATACTTAAGCAGACTATGATGGCAAGAGCTTCATAAATGAGGAATTCTTTTTTTAATTTTATTTTTTAATTTAAATTAGAAACAAGGTTGCTTCACATGTCAATCCAAGTCCCTTTCCCTTTCCCTCACCTCCTACCATGCCCTCCCACCAACCCCTCCAATATTCCCTCATTTCCCCAGGGAGGGTGAGGCCCTCCATGGGGGTGTCCATAGTCTGTCATTTCATCCAGGGCAGGGCCTAGACCCTCCCCAAAGAGTCCAGGGTGAGAGTGCATCTCTCATTGTTGGATGGGTGCCCAAAGTCATTTTGTATAACCGCGATAAATACTGATCTGCTACCCAAAGCTCAATAGATTACCTAGGCCTCCTCACTGACACCCACATTCAGGGGGTCTTGATCAGTCTCATGCTGGATTCCCAGGCATCAGTCTGGGATTCAAGAGCTAACCCTTGTCAGGTCAGCTGTTTCTGTGGGTTAAACCAGCCCAGTCTTAACCCCTTTGCTCATCAGTCCTCCTTCTCTGTCACTAGATTTCTTGAGTTCAGCATAAATGAGGAATTCTTACATGAATTATTGAAAGAAGAAAAGGCAAGATTGCTATGATGGAGGCATGCCACCAGATGTCTATCTCATTATTATGGCTATTTTATGATTATGTATGCATGAGATAAATGTGGGACATGCATGCTCCATCACGTATATGACACTCAGGGAACAACTTTGTGGAGGCTGATTGTTCCCTTATGTGGATTCTGGAGATCAAATCCAGGTTGCCATACTTAGATGCAAGCATCTTTTCTCGCTGAGCCATCTCACCAGCCCCACCCATGACGTTTCCTGAGAAGGTGGCATGTGATGCTTGCCTGGAGGGGCTCTGAGGCATAGATTGAAGTTGGAAATGGCCAGAGAAGACTCTGAAATTCCAACTGCAATTATATGGAGACAACAAAAGGAACACTTATTAAAAACAGGAGAATTAGAACCTAGAAATGTAGGAGAAGAAACAAATGGCATGATTTAACATGAATTGCTATTTGAATGAAGAATGCAAGGAATTAAAATATATACTTAGACTTGCATATTAACTAGACCAGAGGTTCTCAACCTGTGTGGGTCACAACCCCTTTGGGGGTCAAATGATCCTTTCCTAAAGGTTACTTATCAGATACTGTGCGTATCAGATATTTACATTATGATTCATAATGGTACAAAATTACAGTTATGAAGTAACTACAAAAATAATTTTATGGTATGGAAATAATTTTATGTCACCACAACATGAGGAACTGTATTAAAGGGTCTCCACATTTGGAAGGTTAAGAACCACTGAACTAGACAGTGACATCACTAACATAAATGGAGTGTGGCTACAAAAGGGAATAATAAAAGATTCAAAGTCTCCATTTCAGAGGGTTTTAAACTTCCTACATTACTCTGATGGGGCAATCTAATTGACAGCTGCAAAACAACTTCTTCCATAGCCCACAGGCAGCTTCCCTGCCACACCATCCATCAGGAGGCACCATGAAACTCAGCACCCTCTCTTCTGGGAGTGGCTGCATTCTGACTTTTTCTCCTTTTGTAGTGCAATGACGTTGTTGCTGGCATTCTGCAAACCTGAACTCAAATCTCAAATCTGTTGCAACTGTGTTTCTGTTTCTTTCTCCCTAGAACTGGCTGCCCAATACGTTTTATTCTAGAGCGTGGGGATGACATGTTGGTCACTGGAGGACGCCACCCACTACTAGGGAAATACAAGGTGAGTGGGGAGCAAAGTCATCTATGGGCATGCCACTTCAGAGACCTGTGGCTTGCAGCCAGATCTTCAGAGCCCTCTGCTTAGCCACACGATGTAGTGAGAGATCCCACAGAGCCATTGCATCTGACCTGAACCCTGGAGTGATAGCACCTAGGCTTTGAACTACCTTTTGTTTAAAGTCAGTTCTTATTATCTGAGTGCTTCCGGAAGGATTCCAGAGCCTTTGCAAAACTCAGTCATGAGAGGACTTGGCAAACCAGGTAGTCTCCTGACTGAGAATTTTTTAGGCAAACAGGTCCTTCAGACAGCTGTGGATTAGAGGGTTTGATATGTGCAAATTTCGTGCTAAAGGTGTAAATTGTGTAACAATGAGAAGAGTTTTTGCAAAGCAAGCAATGGATGACCAGGTCACCAGAAGCTGACTCACCCTGCTGTTTGATAAGCCCAAAATTTATCTTGGAATGACCCCTTTCTTCAATGGACCCGTGCAAAACGGAACACAGACAGCCTCGGTATTGCCCATGTCGCCATGCGTCCCGGGACATGAAAGGAAAGGAGATGGCAGCAAGAACACAAGTGGAGAAACTGACATTTGCAGGTCTCACCATTCCTGGGACCTCTGAAATACAGATGCTCCAGGATTTGACACGTCTCTAAATTTGACTCATCCTGTTCATTCATGAATCTAGTTCAAAATGCCTTCTCCTAGCTGGAAGACAGTTTTCTAACAACTTCAGCCTGACGGAATGTAAAGCCCCATGTCCAGAAGGACACAGAAAAGCTGCTAAGAAGCAAGCAACAAAACTGTCCCCTCGCTCCAACTGTAGATGCCAGAGACTCCAGCCCATAGGAAATCTGTGAACTCTAGTGTAAGCCCTGAGTGGTCCCTCACTCCACGCTGGATCAGAAACAGACCCTTGCTCAGGAGGACTTTCTCTAGGAGACCCCAGCAGCTGAACCCCAAACCCCATACATGGTTCATTTCCCATGACTGTTTCTACACAGGGCTTCCTGTGTGGCAGGTTCCACCCTGCTCATTCCCTCCTGAGTACCTGGTGTCCACTTCGATCCTTGAACGCCTCATCCCAATCACATAGCTGGTGGTAGACCTGTCTCCATACCAGAGCTCTGGCTTCTTGTGCAGGAGGCAGGTTCCTGTCTTTACTGTCTGCTTTCTTAGTATCACACACATACGATATGTGCTAAAGTGAAGTGTGTAAAACGCTCTATAAAAGGATTGGACGCCAGATAGACAAATAAGCCTGTTTTGTTTGGGGTGGCCATTCATTCAACAGACAAATACTCCATTTCATAGGACCTACCAGAATCACTTGAGCCAGCCAAAATGGAGTGGTGGGGGAGGGGCACAGGGATAACTCAGTCCACTGGAATGATCTTAGTTTCCAACCTTCTCCTTCCAACCAAGTATATTGTGTACTATTGCCAAAATAGACCGCATTCTTATAATACTGCGATAAAAAGTCGCTTGCTTTGTGGAAAACTAAAGATAATGGCAGAGACTCAGTCTGTGAGGGCTGAAGAATAGAAGAGGTGAAATGCAAGGGTGAATGTTCTGAGGAAACAGGAACACTCCAAGGAGAGAGGGCTGTATGCATGGGGTGGGTACCTAAGGCAAAATCACAGCATGTCAGTTCAGTCATTATCCCTGCCCTCCCTCAGCTACTGTGGCCTCCTCGGGCCCAGTGTGAACCCTGACTGTCACCCATCTTCAGCCTCCCAGTGCCTGATTAGGGAGCCCAGATCCAGCCTCGCTAGGATGCTGTTGTTACTCAAATTGCTGGGAACTATGCAAGAAGGAGAAGAGCCATCCGAGGTTCTAGTGGAAGACAGTGCCAGAAAGTGATGAGGACCAGGCAGAGTCCCCTATCTCTCTCTCTTAGGTTTCTGAGACAGAGTCTTGCTCTGTAGTCCTGGATTACTTGAATGCTGGGACTGCAGGTATGAACCCCCTGTGAGTCCAGTCAGCAATGATCAGAGTGTGATTACTAGATCAGCAGCAACAATGTCACCTGGGAAGTCACTAAAAACAGAGATTCCTAGGCCCAAATCTCTAAAGCGGGACTCAAGCCTTCCAGATCATGGTGACAGACATGAAGCCTTGGAGTGGGTGACAGCTTTTTCCCTGTTGGCATACCTTAGGGTACTGTGGCTTAGGAAGGTGGAATGGGTATCCCAAATGGCAGAAGCTGAGTTTGAACCTGAGCAGGTCCACTCCCCAGCCCACACTCTTAGCATTCACAGACCTTCCCCTTGTTCTGTTCAAGTTCTCAAGTTCAAGTTCATGTTCAAGTCACAAAGCTCACAGGGGCAAGTGTTTAACTCTTCACAGATTGGCTTTATGAACGACGGGAAAATCAAGGCAGCTGACATCCAGTTTTACATCAATGGAGGCTGCACACCGGATGATTCTGAACTGGTAGGTGACTTGAAAGAACACCTGGGGTCCCAGATTTTAGTGGCAGGTGATTGATTCAGTGTGAGCTTGGTGTCTTAGAGGGTTAGCATAGATGACCTGTTGTGCCCACAGACCTGGATGGTACATACTGTCAACTGTATGGATGACTCAGGATGCTTCCAGATCTCCACCACCCACTGCCTATGAAGAGTCAGGGAACGGAAAGACACTCTGACATGGAGGTAGCCTGTCCAGGAGAGTCCCCGAGGCTCACTTACCACTCACAGTGTTCCAGGGCCTGGGTGTGACTCTTTGATGAATGTCTTGAGTTGATCTCCAGAAGTTCCCCAGAGGAAAGCTAAGTCTTCCATACCCCTCCCTCCAGTGTCCTCCTCTGGCCAGAGCAGATGACTGTCAGGGAAGCACATGCTAACAGAGGAAGAATTGGGCTGTGGGTTTGCCTCAGGAAAATCTCCTTTCTGTGCCAAGGGAAGCTTTCCTCCACCACCCAGCCTCTTGCCTCCTGCTTACAGCCTCAGCCCCACCTAGGCTCCTGTCCAGACCCAACAGTTTCTGCAGTGTCTCGGTATCCAAAACTCACAGGCGTCTTCCAGACCCGTCACAATCTAATCCTTTAAACGCAGACATGAGGACATCACTGGCCTGATTGGCCTTTTCCCCCTGTCTAAATCTTTCCATCAAGCCTAAAGGCATGTCCAGCTGTCTTGTAAAGTCGGACTCCAGACGTATGTTAAAATTGGGGGTAGAATCTCTTCCTCCTTTGGAGAGGAAAAATAGATAGATAAAACCTCTTAATATTTAGGAATTAAAAACAAACAATGAAACCATAAAGTTAAGTATACAGCCATACATGGTGACAGCCAGGGAATAAGTGTGAGATTCCTTTCTGGCTGTGCCAAGAATGGAGTCAAAAAAATATACCGCAGAAGGGCTTGTCTTCATCATGCCAGGACAAGGAATCTGTCTGGTGCTTAGAATTTTACCTTGGAACACTTTTTCAGGTGATAGAATACGCTTTGCTCAAACTGGAAAATGCTTACAAGATCCCCAACCTGCGTGTCCGAGGTCGCGTCTGTAAGACCAACTTGCCATCCAACACAGCATTCCGGGGATTCGGCTTTCCACAGGGGGCATTTGTAACAGAAACCTGGGTGTCAGCTGTGGCAGCCAAATGCCACTTGCCACCAGAGAAGGTAAGAGGAACTGACAATTGTTTCAAAGTCCTTATAGAGAAACACCCCATTTTCAGTTCCCTGCACCGTGTTGTTTCTTGGGTGCTTCATTTGATGCCATGCTAACTCTGTAATAGTCTATTGCTTGTCTGTTAGGGCTCACTTTTTGAAGACCTTTTTGTGAAATTTGGCGTTTCCATCCACCAGGTTCGAGAGTTAAACATGTACAAAACAATTGACAGGACAATTCACAAGCAAGAATTTGACCCAGAGAATCTGATAAAGTGCTGGGAGACATGTATGGAAAACTCTTCCTACTACAGCAGGAAAAAGGCTGTAGAGGAATTTAACCAACAGAGCTTTTGGAAGAAGAGAGGAATCGCCATCATCCCTATGAAATTCTCAGTTGGATTTCCAAGAACCTTTTATAATCAGGTGACGTTCAGAAATACTTAAAACTAAAAAAATAATTTCCAGGCACTATAACAAAAGCTCTATTGATAATCTTAGAACAGTGGCTCTCAACCTTCCTAGTGCTGCCACCCTTTAATGTAATTCCTTTAAATAGTATGGTGACCCCAACCATAAAATCATTGTCGTTGCTACTTCAAAACTGTAATTTTGCTAGTGTCATGAATTGTCATGAATTGTAAATATCCAATATGCAGGATATCTGATCTGCAACCCCCGTGGAGGGGTTGTGACCCACAGGTTGGGAAGCATTGTGTAGGAAGATAACTGCAACGCCTCTGGTACTTGTTCAGCAGGTTTGTTTCTTTGGCTCTCATAGTTACAATATAGATGGTTGAGCAACCACTGATAAGAAATCTGCAGTTCTTAGTGCTTCCTTAAACCCAACCCATGACAAACCTTATATAACCTCAAACCACTACAGCTGGAAGCCATCTGGCACCCCAGTACCTGCCTTGTTCTACCGAAGTGATGCTTAACTCTTTCTGGCAAACAACCCTTAAGGGTCCCTCGGTCCAGGCTACTACCTAAGCCATTGTCTGTGCCATCTGCCTGTTTTCTAGCCTAGCACATGACTGCACGGACGGATGCATTGTTCAATGGGTAGGTGAACAATCTATGGGTGGAGACAGTGTTACATCAGTAAGAAAGTAAAATGACTTACATGAGTATTCAGCCATTATTTATAATCTTCTTGAAACTATTCCCTGAATTATAGAAAAAATGAGCTGGGGTTTTGTGTCATCCCTACACAGGCAAAGTGGACTCACTGGATTATACACAGTAAACCCAACACTTCTGTCAGTAATTGGTTGTTATTGCCTGTACGTTTTTCATAACGATACATTTCATCTTGGAGTGTAGAAATAGCCAGAGGCTAATAATGAGTCGCTGAAAATCAGTGCCATCAAGATCAAGCAAAGGCAAAGTCCCCCAAGAGGCAGAGTCAGCAGAATTTTAGGACAGTGTTTAACAATAATTGAGATTCATAGGATTGCATGAGAAAAAAAGATGACAGTATCTTCAGGTTCTCTGCTCAGTATTCATAGGCTCCTTGACTACAAGATGAGACTTGAGATATGTTCAAGCTCTGGAAGTCATGCTCCCTTCCCATGGCTGGCCCTCGGGAGAGAGCAATTCTACGCTGCAGTGACTACAGCTAGGTCATGTGTTTGCAGCAACTCCTCTGCTACCTTTGCATCCTGCCAATTAATGTTTTGGAAATATAGCATCTATTTAACTGCACCCCAGTTCATAATGGAAAGCAACCATTAACCTCAGGGAAGACAATGATTAGTTAGCTATTCAAAATCCTTATTACTAGACACTACCTACACTGGTTGTTAATGTGCCCATAGTTGCTCAACTGTAATTGACCCTGTCTCCCAAATAACTTTAGCTGCTCCTCTCAGAACGTTTGGCTTACCCTCCAGGATCCTACCTGTGCAGAACATTCTTTGCTCCACTCTTTGAAAGAGGGCAACATGAGATCACAAATTATACCCACTTTATAGAATCTGTTTTAATGATGGGTTTCTATAGGTGGTACTTAAATCTCTACACTTCTCTGGTTTTGTAACTCAAGTGAGAGTTATACCCCATACCCTAGGACAAGAGGTATCATTTATCCATAATGCACACTGGCTTCTTAGTGTACCTCCTTACCAAAAAAAATGTTCTATTAATTTGTTTGTAACTATAAAAACTATTGTAAACAAATTTAAAAGTTACTAAAAGTTTCGAAAGGAAAAAGAATCACGTGGAAGCCCACCAAAGAAAGAAAACTACTATTAATTTTTGGTAGTATATTTTTCTATACCTCTATGTATCTCTTAGTTAGGGTTTCTTTTGCTGTGAAGAGACACCATAACCATAGCAACTCTTATAAAGGAAAACCATTTAGTTGAGATGACTCACAGTTTCAGAGGTTTAGTCCATTATCATCATGGCAGGACATGATGGTGTGTAGGCAGACTTGGTGCTGAAGAAGGAGCTGAGAGTTCTACATCTTGATCCCTAAGCAGCAGAAGGAGTTTCTGTCCACACTGGTCATAGCTTGAGCATAGGAGACCTCAAAGTTTTCTCCCACAGTGACATACTTCCTCAGACAAGGCTATACCTACTCCAACAAGATCATACCTCCAAATAGTGCCACTCCCTGTGAGTTTATTACATTCAAACTGCCACATTCTACTACCTGGTCCCCATGAACTTGTAGCAATATCATAGTTTAAGATGTATTTAGTCCAACTTCAAAAGTCCCCATAGTCTATCACAGTCTCAACAAGTTCAAAGTCTCTTCTGAGATTCATGCAATCTCGTAACTGTAATCTCCTATAAAAGCAAAAGCAAAAAGCAAACTACATATTTCCAACATGTAATGGCACACAATATAAACTACCATTCCAAAATGTAGAGAAGGGAGCATAGTGAGGAAATACTGGACCAAAGCAAGACTGAAAACCAACTGGGCAAACTCCACACTTTATCTCCATGTCTGATATCAAAGGGTTTTCAAATCTCCAACTCCTTTCAGTTTTGTTGATTGCAAAACACTTCTTTCTCTTGGGCTACTTCCACTCCCTGATAGCGGCTTTCCTTGGCAGATATCCTACAGCTCTGGCATCTCCAACATCCTGGGGTCTCCAAGGCAATCCAGGCTTCACCTTCACAGCTTCACATAATGGCCTCTCTAGGTCTCCATGCAGGGACACCTGTGACATATGCCTGGCCTTAGCAACTTTATTCCATAAACTCTTTTTTCTGACCTTGACTCTAAAGCCAGAACCACGTGGCCAAAGCTGCCAAGTTCTGGTGCTTGCTGGGGTTGGAATGTGGACCCCTTGTTCACTTACATCTTATTTCTGATTTTGATAGTTTCCTTCACTGCCTAAGTTTGGCTGTCCTGGAACTCGCTCTGTAGACCAGGCTGACCTCAAACTCAGAGATCCACCTGCCTCTGCCTCTGGAGTGCTGGGATTAAAGGCGTGCACCACCACACTTGGCTCTGAGCTTTTCTTTAACCCCTTTCACAAGTTAGAAATTTAGCTGGATAGGATCTTGCTTGATGTCATCACTCCCTTTATTCCATTTCTTAATCTGTGTATCTCCTTAGCTCCTTTCTTCTTAGTGGTGTTCCATGTCTCCTCAAATTGTACATTTTGCATTTTTTTTGGTTCAGCTTGCTCCTTTTCATTATAAATCTTCATTAAGTTAACACATATAGCAGTCTATACGACTATTTTGAAATTTCCTCTGCCAAGAAATTAATCCAAATCTCTTCACTTTAGCCTCAGGCATACTCTTTGGACAAGGGCAAAATACAGCCACATTCTTCACCAAAATATCCCCCAAAACAATCCCTAGGTCACATATTAATATTCTTCTCTTCTGAAACCTCCTGATCCAGAACCACACAGTTCAAATAACCCCCAGCACCTCTGTTTTCCATGCTTTCCTAACCCAAGTTCCCAAAGTCCAAGTTCCTCCAAACAAGAGCATGGTCAGGCCTATTACAGCAACATTTCTGAGGCAGCTGACAGTCCAATGCTGGGGAATATGACAGAGCACCGCTCCTTCTTGTCCACGGGCAGTAAACCCATGGGTGAGACACATGCCACATGCATACACACAGGTAGCACAGATTCCCTCCATCAGTGGAACAGTACTCACTCCCCTCTGATTCATGGAAACTCTGGGAAAATCCCACCACATAATAATGGCTAAGCCAACAGGTATGGGGCAGACCTGAAACAGCCCCTGGGTCAGAGGATGAGGTGGGATTGGGGTCGGGGGAGTCCTACAAGGACGTACATCAAAGAAGAGTGCTTGTATGCATGTTTTAAATGAGAACCCAGCTCAGTGTTGAGTACTTCCTACTTCTGCTAAGGACCTGGATTTGGTTCCCACAACTGTCTGTAAGTCAAGGGAGTTACAGGGAACCTAAAGCCCTTTTCGGCCTTCCTTGGACACCAGGCATGTACACGGGACACATGTATACAGGCAAGACTCATATGCACATAAAATAAAGACAAATAATGTTTTTAAAGAATATACTAAATGTGCTAACTAGAAAAATAATTAGGCCGGGCGGTGGTGGCGCATGCCTTTAATCCCAGCACTCGGGAGGCAGAGGCAGGCGGATCTCTGTGAGTTCGAGGCCAGGCTGCACCGACAGCCCCCAAAACAATACAGAGAAACCCTGTCTCATAAAAAGCAAAAAAAAGAAAAAAAGAAAAATAATTAATACCAAAATACATTTGCATTCAGACAAACCACATTCACTGCTGAAGATTTTTCAAAACAACCTCATTGACATATAATTTATGTACCATAAAATTCAACCTTTTACCATGTACCATTCAGCCAGACACACCACACCTAGGATTCTGATGTAAAATCAAGGCCAGCACAGGCTACATAGCAAAATTCTGTCTCAACAACAACAAAAGAAAACTGTTTGCAATCTTGTCATAGAATTAAGCAGTTGTTACCAAAGCCTAGATATAATAGTCTCTCCCTTCATACCTCATACTAATTATAGCTGATGGAAATTTATCTGATGAGTCTTTTCAAAATATTGTTTGTGGGAGTGGAAAGACGGCGCAGCAGTTAAGAGATGACTCAGCAGTTAAACTGCTGGCTGCTCTTCTGGAGGACTCAGGTTCAAGTCCCAGCACCCACATGGAGGCACAGCACCATCTGTAACTCTACTTCCAGAGGACCCACACATGTACAGACACACATGCAAGCAAAACACCCATGCACATAAAGTAATAAATAATAATAAATAATAGGCAGTGTTTGCTGGGATGTCATCTGAAGATACACACCAAAAAAAATGTGGACAACAAAAACCTATACAAAATAGTCCTCATTTTTTTAGAAACATTTAAAATAAAAAAGTGTAGACCATACATCTCTATAGATGTATATATGAATATCACACAGATATTAAAATAAGTGAAGTGGATATAAATATGTGACATAGAACAAAAATCCACAACGAAAGGAAAAGCATAGGCTCAGCACCCCCAAGACCAAGTTCTCAGGACAAGGGAGATTTATTTGTCCCAGAGGGACAGAGGACAGGGAACAAGAGACAAAGACAGGCGTTAGAGGATGATGGAGAAAGAGTAGGGAACAAGGCGAGAGGGGGAAGGGCTATTTGTCCCAGAGGACAAAGGACTGACTCCAAATAGAGGAATCAGATGTGGCACATAAAAAAATGGCACTGTATAAAGGTACAAGGGGAAACCCCGTGATAAGATAAGGTGTTTAATTTTAATTGGGTATGTTAATGAAGTGAGCCAGAGGGGGGTCCTGATTGCTGAACTCAGTGGTTTGATAGCTGGACCTTGGTAGGCAGCCCCCAGGAGGAGGAAGAGACCAAATAAGAGAATAGACCTTTAGGAATGTGGTCTAACCGGTTTTTAGCAAGGCAGAGGGAATGGGGAGAAGGGCAGGGTCTGCCAGTGCCATCCTGGCCATGCTCGCCATGCTGGAGCTAGCCAGGGTCCCTTCACGAGACAGATTGTTAAATTAAATAATAAACAGAAGAGCAGTCTGTATTATTGTGCCATTTGTAGAAGTCATACCACAAAATGAGAACACATTCCTAAACCCTCTGAGAGCTGTGAATGGGAGCTGATGATTGGTCCCTGTAGCAAGAGGAAGGCAGGTGCTCTGTCTCTATCGTGTGCATTTTAAATGTTTGCTTTTAGACATGGGCATGCTTTTGTGATTCCCTCCTGTGAAACCATTAAAGCCAGGTGTGAAAGATGGCAATCCCCACACCAGGTGCTGTTGCGCCCAAGTTCTTAACCCCAAAATCACCAAGAGGCCCATTTGGATGCAAAAGCAAAGAGTCTTTTATTGTGGTTGTTTAATGAGCTAATCCATTAGCTCAGGCACCATGGCGGATGACTAGAGAAAGCAGAGAACCTGAGAGGCAGGGATCTTAAAGGGTAACATAAGGGGGCGTGTCTAGGGGTATGAACCAGTCTCAGGATTGTGTGCTTCCAGGTTTAGGTGATCTGCCCTGTGTTGACAGGACAACTGGTTGTTATGGCCCACAGGCCCTCCTAGGGAGGTTGCTATGCTCTGCACGTCACTGTTGTGCACTGTCTGTAAAGCACACACAGAGCCGTAAAGCACAGCCCAGCTAACTTCTGATTGGTTCCTTGCCACAAGGAGGGCATCTGACCTCCTAGTGACCAGGACAGGAGTGGCAGGGTCATGCAAGCACATGTTAGCCTGTCATGGCTGCTAAAACTGGGGGTGGGGGGGGGGTGGTCACTACAGTACTAGATAAAGTCCTCATTGGCTTCTGGGACAGTGTTCTCTGCTCAAGCCTGAGCGTGTCTGCAGTGATGTGTGCAGTAATTCACAATAAGTGCAAAAGACACTGTTAATCTCACCTCATTGGGTGAGAGCAAACTCAGTGTCCACCAGCCAGGTTGGAATTCAGCACAGAGACTGAAAGCAGATTCTAATTTCATTTGCAGGCTGCCGCTTTGGTCCATGTCTACACAGACGGCTCTGTACTGGTTGCTCATGGTGGTGTTGAGCTGGGACAAGGCATTAACACCAAGATGATGCAGGTGAGAGAGGTTTCAGCATTGCCTTAGAGAGAACTATACTGCACCACCTTTGGGCTTTGTGACACAAGGGCCAAGATGTCTTAGTGTCCCAGTTGTTCTTTGCGAATCAGCGGGCAATGAGGCAGCTAGGATGTGAAAAGAGTCCTCACCCCCTTCTGGAGTGAACAGGACATCACTAGAACCCAGCTTCCCGAGGGGTCAGAGGCTCCTGGGCCCTGACTGCAGCAGCTTTAAGTTCCCATGGGTTTCAGAGCTCAGGCTGCTGGCACAGCTTTCCTTGGCAACTCCTGTACAAGCAAATGGCCATTTTGTAAAAGGGAAGCCCATGGCTGGGGGGGGGGGCCCTCCTCTAGCCCCTCAGCTCCAGGTAGTTGACCTCTCCAAGTGAAAGGACAGAAGATCTGGGTTTCGTCTTTGCAGGATCCTGTCTCCCCAGCAAAGTCGGCCACCTGGCACTGGGGAGATTTTCCTAGCTCCTTCCCAGCTCCGGGTCTTTGACAGGTTTTAGAGTAGAGGCCCTTGTCTTAAGGACCTTTGAGGTCTTTATGAGTTTTAATTCATAAAGACTGTTCAAATCATCTTTCTCAATTTTCCAAACAGAATTAAGAAAATCAAGACACTTTCTGAAAGGGTTAAGTCATTGTCCCAATTACAATTTGAGCTGGCACATTCTGTCTATTCCTCTGGACAGGTGGCCAGCCGTGAATTAAAGATACCAATGTCTTATATACACCTGGATGAAATGAACACTGTGACCGTCCCCAACACAGTTGCCACTGGAGGCTCTACTGGTGCTGATGTCAACGGGAGAGCTGTTCAGGTGACGAGCTCTCTGACTCCCAGCCTCCCTCTGGTCTCAAAGTCCTTTCACAGAAGAGCCAACTTTTCAGTACCCCCTTAGGAACACTCCTGCCCCACCCAGTGCAAACATAAGGATTTGTGGTACAGTTTCAGGAGATTCAGACTACAGTGCTTGACCTCACGGATGGGCAAAACATCACTGTAGTGATAATTCACGATAGCAGTGAGCAAGACCAGGGGCCAGGCATAACTTTCAATCACACATCCAGTGAGGCATCTCTAGAAGTTTTCCATACTTCCCACAGTAACACCACCAACAAGGGCCTAAACATGAACCACTGTCTCCTGGTGCTTTTTCCCAGAAGTGTTAGAAGGAAGGGGGCAGAACACCAACTCTTGGTGTCTCTCCATACCACCAGAAACAGTGGTTACCGGAGCAGTATTTAGCACTATGAATTCCACTTTTGCTTAATATATTTCAAGAACACCCCAAGACATGAACCTAAGACAAAGCCAATGGGCTAGTGTCATTTGGAGTACACAACAGAACAGGGCCCAGTGTTCCCAGGCTCCTGTGGGCATCCTTGGAGGGCAGAGGGGCTCAGGGAGAAACCTCAAACAACATTGCAGTGTCTTGTTTTCTGTGTCAGAGCAAGCCGGTTGACTCCTGGAACACTTCAAACAGAAAATGACTCCATTCCTCAGCCCTCATTTCCCTTCCCATGCAGAGAACTACAAAGTTCCAATCTGCCAATGAAACCCCTACACACACACACCTGCACACACACACACACATACACACACACACACACACACACACACACACACACGTACGTACGTAAGCACACATGCATTCGAACAAAGAACACCACAGACTTCACTCTAGGTAGGACAGAGAAGCCTTGTTGCAACAATGACCCTGGTGTCTGAAAGATGACAAGTGTGACCCCTGAGGGGAGACAGACTTTCCCCGTCTGGTGAGTTGAACTAAAATATCCATGACTCTAGACGCTTGAGTCCAAGTTCTGCATCCACGCACTTTGACGGGTGCTTCCGAATGAAAGCAGTTGAGATAACAGCTAGTCTTATGGCAACCTAATATGAAGCAACCCTCCGAGGTGGATATCAGTATCAACACCATCCAAGCCAAGGCTCTTAGGAGGCCAAAGGGAGTCCATGATAGCAATACAAGTTGGCAAGCTCAGTTGGGACTTGGCCTGGGAAAGTGGAGGATATGGTCACCCTTTACCGTTATCTTTATATCGTAGATGAGGCCCCTAAGGCGTGGAAAGTAAAAGACACTCAAACTCCAGACACATTTTACTGCACACCACCTTGCCTTCTGGGTGACCTCATGAAATACCCGATCTGGGAGCCCCATTTGGGTTCATTTTCCTGGGTAGCGTTTTTTGTAGTTTTGCTAGATATTTGAAATGAAACGTTGCCGCAGAAACAAACTAACATATAGTTGGCGTGGTTAAACTGAGAGAAGGGGTTGCATTTTGTGTGCTACCCTTCTGAGCCCGCCTCGTCTTCTGTGATAACTCCCAAAATCCCACATCAGCATCATTACCGCAGGGACGGCCAGGTGCTACCCCAGCCCAGGTGTGGAGACAAACCACACGGAGCATCTGAGGGAGGCAGGGAGAGCAATGGCGGGTGCTGGGTGAGAGCGTGTCATGCGGAAGGCGCTGCCCTTTAATTCTCGGCTGCTGCGCTGCCCTCTCCAACCTGCAGAACGCCTGCCAGACCCTCATGAAACGCCTGGAGCCCATCGTCAGCCAGAACCCTAATGGGACCTGGGAAGACTGGGTGAGTATCTGGTGTGACTGAATCCTGCAGAGCCTACTGAGGCCACTTGGTAGAAACGCCTGTCCCACAATACACTGGATCCAACAAACAGGGTGGCTTCTCCCGTGGGCAGCATAGGACAGGGAATATTCCCAGTTGTCCAGGGACACACACTACCTGACCACTTGTTAAAAGGGTAGCTTCTTCTCCAACGAGCTCTGGGTGTAACCTAGGGTCTGCACTTCTGCTGACTCCTGAGCAGCCCCCTCCCTGATGGCCCATGCTTAAAGCGAGAGAGTAAAGGATGGGTGCAGATCTGAAATACACCTTGGGACATCTTATCTGATGGATCTCAGTTCACAGAAGTTCCTCAGAGGTAGTGATGCTATTCTTAAGGCGCTTTTGTAGATACATGATTATTCTCCAAGGAAGGATGAACCTACACCATTTAGTTCAGTTTCCAAACTTTGCATTTAATGGGAGTCCTTGCAGGAGACGCTGCTGCATGGGGTCTGGTTTGAAAGGCCCCTCAGTGAAGGTGACAACTTCAGCTATTTTGCACATATACATTTCAAATAAGCATGAAGAACATGGGGTGGGCATTCTCTGAGTGCTAAGTCTCACTCTTCTTTCAGAATAAACGATTCATGTGAGAACATATTCAGCTAAGAAATCTACCAGGCCCATAGTGTTTAATCAAGGCTATTGACAAAGGGAATTTGTGACAGATGAAACACATTGAGTGATGTAACTTGTAATCTATCAAAGTTACCTCATTTTTCACTGTGTTTTTTGAAGTGTGTGTGTGTGTGTGTGTGTGTGTGTGTGTGTGTGTGTGTGTTGGGGACAGGAAAGTAGAGAGCCATCATCAGATTTTGCTTGGGGCCCCTACATTTAAACTCCCACCCAAATTTACCTTTCATTCCTTGTGTAAATGAATCCACAAATCCAGCAACTTAGTCTCCTCAGAGGAAGTCCGATAAGCCAGTCAGACTTCCCAAGCAGGCAGTGAGTACCCACCTGGCAGTATGCTCCATGTGCACCCTGAAAAGGCATATTCCCGAGAGGAAGGAAAAGTGCCAGTGATATTTGCTTTCTTCTTGTGTCCAGCTGTGTGTTGTCCTTTGAAAACAGTGTTCCTCTTTTACAGGTTAACGAAGCTTTTACCCAGAGCATCAGCCTCTCTGCCACTGGATATTTTAGGTAAGAGGTGACCTGTATTATCCTAAAGCCATTCCCTTTAGAACAGAAAAGAGCTTAGGATACATGTGTTCAGTTGTTTATATCTTTAATGCGACATCTACTGCTTATTTTATGTTCACGGAAAGGCTTTCATTAGAGTAAGGAGCTATGTTATTATAAAGGTAGATAATTTTGAGATTAGTCCCAGTTTCCTAAATGTAATTTCTTATCACATTACACATAAATTACGTTTTTACACCATATGTAACATATATGTGTATGTTATTATAGGTTTCAGGGCTTCCTGCTAATGCTACTATGTGTAGAGTGAACAGCGTAAGGTAGAGGGACTTTAGCAAACTTTCAGTGTCAGTGCAGTCTAGCATGAGCTTAATACTTATGCTTTTGGTTCTGATATTTAGTATGACCCAGGATTTGGTGCTTCTAAATACTCATTCTTCAGAAATCTTACCCTGTTTCTTGTCACGTGGGATTTTACAGAAGCCGTGTGTCAAGTCAGAGGCCAGAATAGTTCTACACAAATAGGAACTTGTGCAAAGTAACTTAACAGTTTTTTAGGCACAGAGTCTTGCCCAAATAGGCCACAAATACCTCACTATAGGCAACACAAAACTAACCCTGCTCTTATCACATGAGCACACATGGACACATCTTTTACAATTGGGGCTGGTAGTGGTGTGTTCTGCTGATGTCTGGCTCTGGTGTGTCTGGTGAGACACAGCTCATATCAGGAAGATCTTCACGTGTCAGTCACTCAGAGAAAGGGTGAAAGTCGGACATCAGATTGAGGGTGCTCAGCTTTGTTTGGTCATAGATAAGACCATGGAAGACAGAGGCCCTCCTGAGTGGTGGGTTTAAAGAGGTACATCAAAAGCTAATGAGGTTATGGTTATGGTTTTGGTTATGGTGATAGTTATGGTTTTGGCTAGCCATGTATTTACCCAACAATTAAATAGAAGCTGAGTTCTGAACAAGGCTAATAGAATAATCTTTTGTAAATTTTCTTATCATTTATCTAAGTCTGGAATGGGTGTTTTTACTTTTTAGAGTTGGGTTGTGGAGAACCAACCCAAGAATCCTGGGGATATACTACTAGAAGCACATGCCCCACAACAGGACAAAATATTGAGGACAGAGTGTATCTAATCAAATGACAGCATCAAATAATACCTTCCTCACCTTGGTGGATATGTCAAGATATACAGTGGATGAACTCTTGAGATACCAGTTCCCCAGATTACTTGGCTTCACTAAATAAAGCACACTTGAAAGATCTGGCCACGCCCTCTCATGTGGTGACGTGGCTATAAAGATGTGTTCATTAGAAAAGGGCTTTATAGTGGCGTGATGATCTGTGAGCTTTTTAGCAAGTAGTGCCAGCATGTAAAAAGGTAAATTTCATATGCGAGGATGGAGCCAAGGCCAAGTTGAGAACTTCTCAGAGCAGTGGCCTGTGTTTGGACATGCAGTCTTACAATGACACCAGTTACTGGTGCACTGTTCACCTGGAGACACTTAGCTCTAAAGAATTTACAGTAATAGAGTCTACAAATTGTTCTAAGTTCACCAGACACAGTAACACATGTCTGTCATTCTCGAACTTTCAAGGCTGATTAAGAATTTTAAAATAGCCTAGGCTACATGGCAAATTTTAGGTCACTTGTGCTACTTAGCAAGACCCTATCTCAAAAAAGACAGAGCAAAATTAATCTTACTTGTAAGAACAATAATTCAGATGTGTAAAAATTTTAGAGCAATTTGCAATTAAATACAAACAAAACAAAACAAAACCACATGGCCAAGGGATGCTTCAAACTCAAGATTGAATTGTGAAATTTCTTCATGGAGGAAGGGTAGAAGAAGGAATGAGAAAGGATTCACATACACATATAGAATCCAATGTACAAAGATGCAAAACCTGCATGTGATGAGTGAGCATCGATTTCAGAGTAGCTTTAAGAAATGGTCCATATTGGGGCTTGCGATATAGTTCAGTAGTAGAGTACTTCTCCAGCATGCACAAAGCTGTGGGTTCAATCCCTAATCTCTCTCTCTCTCTCTCTCTCTCTCTCTCTCTCTCTCTCTCTCACACACACACACACAACCTTCCTTAAGCAGTCACAGACAAATATCAAATAGTTACACTTACATAAGATTCCTAGAAGAGTCAAATTCTGAGACTAAAAGCCAAATGGTAGCTGTTAGTGGGAGAGAGAGGTCTTGGTTTCCATGTTTTATGGATACAGAGTGTCACTGAGAAGAAGAAAAAGTTCTGGAAGGATTGGTAGCTATCTTTGTTTATAAGGATTTAATGTCATGGAACCACACAATGCCTAAAACAGTGATAACTCTCAGAAATATGGAATCTGGACTTTTTCAATCAGAGTGTTTGTAAGTTGACTTGTTTAGCAGGCTCTGCAAGAAAATGAGTCCAATACTTTGGTCTCTGATGAAAACTTGGCTACAAAGAAAACATTTCAAAGCTGGATAGCAAGACTTGACCATAGGACCTGTATGTCCATCCTTGTGATACAGAAAGAAGCATCAATAGTCACTGTCCTTCGGTGAAGACAGCCAGTGAAGACAGTCTTATTGACATGTCCACTCCGACTCTCCTAGCTATCATTGTTCTTTAGTGGTATTCTGCTCACCACAATTTGCAATGCAATGCTAAATCAAAAATGTACTTTGGTAGGCCTCCTGTAACGTCATAGCAGTAGCTCAAGGGAAGGAGATGGCCACCCGCCTCTGGATCTGAGAGGCTGCCATTTGAATTCGTTTTTGCTTCACTTCCAGGAAAAACTACACTCCATGCCACAGCCCTCCAGCAACCAAGGAATTGTTTTTCAAAAAGAAAACCGGGTGGACTTTGTTTCTTTCCACGGTTATTATCACTTAAATGATGTTAGGTGTTTTTTTTTAAAAAAAAAAAAACAGTCTTAAAGGTTATGATTGCTTAAAGTTAAAAGTGGACTCTCTTATTGAAACCTCACATGAAGTGCTTGACCCCTCCTCGTAGTAGTCAATGGCCCTTCCTCTCCAGGCCAGGAGGGTGGGCAGTGGCCCTTCTCCTCCAGGCCAGGAGGGTAGGCAGTGGCCCTTCTCCTCCAGGCCAGGAGGGTGGACAGTGGCCTTTCCCCTCCAGGCCAGGGGGATAGGCAGTGACCTTTCTCCTCCAGGCCAGGAGGATAGGCAGTGGCCCTTCTCCTCCAGGATAATTGCTTCTCAGGATTTCCAGAGCTTCCATATTCTGCGAATAATTTACCCCTGAAAGCCAACTCACTTCTCCTATCTCCACATTCTTAGGGAACGTCTCCCTGACATAGCCCCAGTCCTGACTACTGGCTGTGTCTTGTTTTCTCAGGGGCTACAAAGCAGACATGGACTGGGAGAAGGGAGAAGGTGACATTTACCCCTATTTTGTTTTTGGAGCCGCCTGTTCTGAGGTTGAAATTGATTGTCTGACGGGCGCTCACAAGGTAAGTGGCAAACGGGAGCCACCAGTATAGTGAATGTGTTGTGAAGGGGATGTGGCCTACCTTCATTTGCACATCACATGCAAATATTTAATAACCAGCTACTCAAAAGTTGAAAAACATGAGTTGAAAAACGAATGCCTAACATCCACCCAATGGGATGTCTTACCTTTCTCAGATGGGTTCAGCAGACTGAAGTGACTTAGATGAATGTTTAAGATACTCAGAGAAAAAAAAATTTTGGGACTAGGATCCAAGAAGCACAAACGAAAACAACCAATAGGATATACTTGTTGTAGAACTTTTTTAGAGTATAGGTGTCAATAATCTTTTCTGGCAAAAGCTGCCAGGAGTTCTCAATTGCCAGTCATCCTGGGAAGAAAGAATGGGACATAAGAAACAAAGTTACAGAAGAAAAAAATTGCCTTGAAGCATAGCTGTGAGGCCATTAGTGCTAGTTCAATAGTCGCTCCATATAACATCAACCACAGCTCTCAGACAAAGGAAGAAGCAGTAGCCAGGTAGGAAGCTCCATCTTCTTCATCCCCTTGGCAATAGAACAGGAAGAATGTGGGTTTGAGGTCAGCCTGCACTACATAGAGAGTTCCAGGGCCAACCTGGGCTACATAATGAGACCCTGTCTCAAAAAACAAAAACATAACACATGGGATGACTTGTTAATCCTAAAAGACAGCCCCTTGCCACAAATTTTCAACACAGAAACAACATGGTTTTAAAGTCTCTTCTACAATATTACTATTTTAAAATAGCATGCTATGTATTTTTGAAATATTTAATTCTGATAATTTGCTCCTTGTTGTTGCTGTTCCAAGCACAAACAAGTACAAAGAGAACCTTTACTAAGCAAGGCAAAAAGATAATGTGACTGAATCTGAACCTGGCAGACACAGCCGCAAACAGCTTTGCAAGTGTGGATTTAAGAGGGGAGAAGGGGAGGTCTGTGTTAGAATGAGCTAGGACATGTTGCTAAGTTCTGATTGCATATTTTAATTAGGTTAGTCAAAATTATACATTTTGATTGCTGGATCTGATGTTTTGATGAATGTTCTCATCTGTGTATATAATTTTACAGCCTGGTTTCATGACCACGTTATACATCATTAGTTCATAACCATTATTCTAAGTGGCTCTATATTATTATGATTGAGTAAGGAAAAATTTCACAACTTCAATTTTGTAGGAGGATGGGGCTCATGTCAGGTACTTGTTAACTTTAAAAATTCTAGCAGATTCCAGGTCAACAACTCCATGGTCATCACTTACTCAATAATCCCTGATTTGTATTTATCCCAAGAAGCACATCTTAATTAATAACATTTGGTAATTTTTATGACCTTTACCAACAGTAGAACGTTGTCAGGGTGTTTTAAAATCACCTTCTATGCCCTAATCAAAAAATATTTACTGTTTACAAAGTGGAGTATATTCTGCAACCATGTTTTTGTTTGTTTGTTTGTTCTCCACAGAACATTAGAACTGACATTGTCATGGATGGATCTTTCAGTATAAACCCTGCTGTGGACATAGGCCAGGTAGAACATATGCCTTGTTGGTGAGGTAATATCCAAATACTTCAAACACTAACCACATTTTCACCTGCTCTGGATAAAGGCTGAAGGAAGCAATTCTATTTTCTGGGTATCAAGAAATAGTTTTAATGTAATCCCAATATTCAGCACATTACAATATGAACAAAGACAGTTTGAGAGTCTCTTTCAGCATAACATTTACAGACATTTATAGTTCCTAGCATTGATTTTTTAAAAAATTTTATGTGTATGAGTGTTTTGCCTGCATGCCTGTCTATGTGGACCACATGTGTGCCTGGTGCCCATGGAGGCCGGAAGAGGCCTTATATCCCCTGGAACTGGCACTAAGACAGTTGTGAGCTACTGTAGGGGTGAGCTCACAATACTCCACACCCCTTTGGGACCATATTGTGGGCCCACCCCTACAATCTACCATGCAGGTGCTGGGAATGGAACCGAGGTACTCTGGAAAATACTGGTTTTTTTCTCGACTCTTATTTTTACAGAGCTAGATTCAATTCAAATAGGCATTGAACTAAAAAATAACGATCAGATGTTGTTAAATTTTAGACTTTGGAATGAGGCAAAGGTGGTCAGATGGAAGCCCATTGCTAAAGATAGGTGCTGAGAAACCCCTGAGAAAGACCAGATCCAAGACCTTGCCATCATGCTCAGAATGGACACTCTAGCAACTGGAAAGAGAGCTGTCTTTCCGTTCATTGAATGACCTTGGGGTATGTGGCTCCAAAGGACGCTGTAACAATAATCGACACAATTACTGAAAGTAAAACTAAGTATTTATTGTAGAAATTACTCACAAGATACCAAACAAGTAACCCAAATGAGCCAAGTAGTTTTCCGCTGCCGAACTCCCGGAAAAGAGAGCGAGACTTCCTGTATGCTGTCTTTTATGCCTTCCCCTGTAACGCCCCCTAGCCATGCCCAAAAGTGGGCCTGGCTAGTGACGTAGTTCACCACCTACGTACGTATACGTCTTTACGTCCAGCCGTATACGTCTTTAGTCATGCCTAAAGTGGGTGTGGTTAGTGGTGTGGTAAACCGTTCTTTTATTACCTCATCTGTATGCGCCTCTAGTAAGTCACATGGTTAATGGCGGCATACAGACTTCCTCCTACAGGGGTACAAATAACTTATTACAGGCAACAGACCACAGAGGCATCTGACATCAGCTTCTAAAAATCCTGCTATGCAAATGACTTATCCAACCGTTAAAGATAAGCATTGTTGTTTCTCCAATAAGTCCTGTTAGATTTCTGAAATCTACCCAGGGGTTTCAAAAACTGTTGTTCACACCTGCAGGTAGGACACATGGACCTAAGAGACCTAGACTCCAGAGAAAATCGTCATTTAAGACATGACATCATTTGCTGATGCTTAGAAAATCAACACATTATTTAAAAAGTGACATTCATTGATTCATTCCTGTGTTTCAGATTGAAGGGGCATTTGTTCAAGGTCTGGGACTTTATACTCTAGAGGAGCTGAAATATTCCCCTGAAGGAGTCCTATACACCCGTGGTCCAAACCAGTACAAAATACCTTCAGTTACCGATATCCCAGAAGAATTCCATGTGTCACTACTGGCACCAACCCAAAATCCAAAAGCCATTTACTCTTCTAAGGTAAGTACACACAGTCAGACTTCATTCAGCTTGCCATGTGTACATGTTCCAAATATTAGTCAAAGAAAACTTACAGAGGTAGCTCGGTGGCAGGGTACTTGAATGGCTTGCACAAGCCTATGTCCTATCCCCAACATCACAAAGAAAACCGGCTGGGTTAACATCCTCTTCTGAACAGTGACTCCAGGGCTTTCCATCTGCAGAGCTGGAGAACCGGTCACTGTCTACAATGTGCAGAAGCCCAGAGAGGATGGGGCATGAGATGAGAAATACAAATGAGACCAAGGTGATGGTGATATTTCTCAATGCAAGTCAGTTTCACACTTCTGACACTATATCACATTACATTTAAGCATGTTAACATAGTGAATAAGCTACTCACTTCTCGTCTCTGTAATCTGCCCTCCATCCTACCATGCTATTCAAACAACTATCCCCAGAGTGCCCACCCCTTAACCGAGTTGATGTCTCATCAGATGTCTCCTGCTGACCTCTTCCTCAGTCTCCTTGGGGCCAACAACACCTCCCTGTCCTGTGTGCCTCTGCCTGCTCTTTGTTTTTTCTTACTGGTGATTCCTATTTTTCTGCCCAACTTTAAATGTCATTCTATAGGTGTAGAACCTTGTCCACTAGTAAGTAACTTAGCTGTCAGCATCGTGGAAACAAATCTGTAAGCTGTATTGTCCCTCTGTATTTTTCAGTCCCAAAGCAGTAACTAAACATGAGAAACATGTAGTAAGCATTAGATGGGTTGAATTGGCTTTGTCTCTCTATCTAAACCATACTTATGCTATCCCAAAAAATTATGCCATCTATCAGCTTCCGTATTTACAGATACAGAGAGAGAGAGAGACAGAGACAGAGACAGAGACAGAGAGACAGAGACAGAGAGAAAACCAGCAATACTGTCTAGGAGAGAATCATGAAATTTACTAAATCACCAATTTAATGAAGTTTAATTAAAGACAGAAAACATCAAAATGTTTTAATGATAAGGAAAAGAATTTCTTTCTTGGATGTCATTTGTGCATATGCATATCACACACTTATGTATACTAGAAAATATGACTTTCAGATATTACTGTGGTTTATAATAATAAGAAGGTTGGGGAAACACTGATCAGAAGTGCTCTCAATATAATTTGTCTTATAAGCAGCATGGAGTGAAGTGTAACCTCCTCATTCAGCCTTAACAAATGCCGAAAGGGTTAAGTCCATTCCAGAATAAGTTTCAACTAAATAATTGGGTTTTTGTTGGTGGTTTGTTGGTTGGTTGGTTGGTTTTTGTTTGGTTTGGCTTGGTTTGGTTTTTCAAGATATGGTTTCTCTGTGTAGCCCTGGCTGTCCTGGAACTCGCTTTGTAGACCAGGCTGGCCTCAGACTCTAGAGATTCTCCTGCTTCTGCCTCCTGAGTGCTAGGATTAAAGGTGTGTTCCACCACTGCCTAGCTATACTAAAAAAAACTTTTAATTTCGTAATGCGTAAATTATTAATGACTTCATACAAGGCTACTCAAGAACTAGAGGCTTATGTCATCACAGGAGGCTTTCCTCTTTTAACTAGACTTTACTAAACCTGTTTGCCAGGGTCCATTTTTCTTAGCATTGAAACAGTCTGCTCTGGGAAAAGCCAGTTCTTGTTAACTAGATGGCAGAAACCAGAGACAAGACAACATCCTGTAGAGCTTTGTGCCACATGTTCACAGGTCAAGCTGCTGCAGACCCTGCTCAGGGCCTTGAACATGGCCTGTGACTCCCATCCTTTCCTCTTCCTAGGAGGGTGCTCCTATTCATAGCCTGAGAAGGAGATCAGTGGTGGTACACAGCCCTCCTGGATGGTGATAGTCTTTTGTAACCCTGGGATAATCCAACCTTGTGCAGTTTCTAGCCAGGGAAGAAGCCACATAATGTTTCAAAATTCTCCATATACTCTACCTGTCAGGTGTTGGTTTTCAACCAAGATGGGTGTAGGTTAGGAAACACTTCTTGACATAGAGCATTATCCATCATCATCTCCTAGCTTCCTCCTCCTCCCCCCACCTTACATTGTCCCCATTGGGGCTATACCAAAGAAGAGCAGGAAGAACCTCCTCCGAGAGCTGGGCATGTCATACCGCCTTTTAGCCATAGACGTGGACCTGAGAGGCATTTGTCCTCTAAGAGTCTGTGGCTTTTATAACTTCATTCACATATGTGGATGGACTTGACCTCAGCACATGTCTTGGACGATTCTCCATAATCCAGCACAATTGCACATTGCTTCACAATGAGGGAATGTTCCAAGAAATTTGTGTTAAGTGATTCAATATGAATATCATAGCATATACTACATAAACTTAAATGGTATACATCGGTCACTTAACATGGCCCCTCTATGTACTTCAGAAACAGTAAGCTATATGAAGCTGTTGCCAATATGACACAGTATTCTGGTTCACAGTCAGCTTTTTAAAGTGAATATAAGTGTATTCTAAAATAGCTCCAAAAATAAGGCAGACATAAACCAAAGCACAATTGTTTACTACCAATTATTGTGTTTGTGTGTACTTGTACTGTTGTACATTTTTGTAACTGGGAGAGCAGTATTCTGTCTAGATCAGCATCCCCATAAACACAGACAACATATGGTACAATGATGTCACCTTGTCATGATGTCACTAAATCCTGAGCTACTTTATGAGCATGTGGGACCACTGTTGCATATCCTGTCCATCACTGATCACACTGTCATTATCAGTGTAGGACTATACCCAGGGTGTGTGTACCTATGTCATGTAGTTCCCTTATGGCAGCCTGGAGAAAGGCAGTGAGAAAACACTGCATAATAAGGACAGGTAGACACCTGTAGTATTGCTCAATACAAAATGGCAGGACAGGAGGCACGAGAACTCATCCTGTAACTTGAACAGCAGGAAAAGTCAGGTATTGGTGACTTAATGTGTTTTGTGTTGTTGTATCAGAATACTTGAGACTGGGTAACTTATAAGAAACATCAAAGTGCCGGGCGGTGGTGGCGCACACCTTTAATCCCAGCACTCGGGAGGCAGAGGCAGGTGGATCTCTGTGAGTTCGAGGCCAGGCTGGACCGACAGCCTCCAAAACAATACAGAGAAACCCTGTCTCGTAAAAACCAAAAAAAGAAAAAAGAAAAAAAAAACATCAAAGCTAGCAAAGTCTGTAATTAATGAGCTACATCTGGTGGTGACTTCTTGGGCAGAAGATATAGAGTGGTAAGACAGAGAAAAAGGCCAAATTCACCTTTGTAGCATAGCCACTCCTGCAATAACAGATGACCTAGCAACATCCTAAATGTCTTATCTCACAATGTACAGAGAATGAGTTGTCAGCACATGAACTTAGGCAGACATTTTCCAACAATGGTAACCAGTAGACATGACTGTGTATGGGAGACACTCATACTAAATGCAGTAGGGAAAGTGTCCCAGTTCTATCATTATAAGTTACCTGAATCCTGGTTTCCACATCTAAAATGTGACAACAGAAGGACAGGCTTTGTAGACATGACAAGTTAGGAACACTTTGCATGCAGAAAGTTTGGCAGTAGTCTGTTCAAAGTCACCTGAGGATGACATTAGCTGCTAATGTCACTTAGGTATGTTAGTTATTTGTGCATGGCTGTGACAATAATACCTGGCAAAAAGGACTTAACAAAAGCATGTTTTGAATCATGGCTTCAGAAGATCCACTCCATCCTGGTAGGAAGAGAGATTCATGGTAACCTGAGAGACAAGAAATAGGGGTTCTGACTCTTCATTTGCTTTCTCCTTCATCCCTTCTTATTTTCTCTGAGACCCCAGCCCATGGGATGGTGCAACCCGAGTTCAGATCAGGTCTCTCTACCTCTGAGTTAATCCTGTCTAGAAAAGTATTCACAAACATGTCCAAAGATGTGACTCCTCAATTTTCTAGATGATTCTAATCTAGTTAGGTTGATGATGAAGATTAGGCAACTACCCTGTGTTGTTGTCTTCAGTAATAAGCAAAAGCTCATTCTTGACAGGTATTCACCCTTTCATTGGATATTTTCAAACACCTTACTATGAGAATTTAACCTTAATCATGAAATATATAATCCCAAGGCTTTCCTGGTAGCCTTAATGGACAGTCAGTTATGTATTTGTGGCTAACCTGAGCCTCTTGAGGAGCTTTTGGTCACCAAGTGCTTCCCCTGTGGATTTGATGGTGGGAAGTCACCATCCCAGCACAGTGTACAGTCTTAATTTCTTCTCATAATTAAGGAGATGGGTATTGCTCACATGTCAGCCTTTGGAAGTTTGAGTAGTTTCCTAGGGCTCAATTAACTCTAGAGCCTGGTATACTTACATTTAGGGGCATTATGTAGACTTTGGGTTGATTATAATGTCAATCTCTCTGCTCCAGACCTAGATGCTTTCTCAGAAGCTTCCAGGACAGGTATGGGGGCCTAAACTGGAAGACCTCTACCTAACACCAATTCTACCACTTGTATCCACCTAAGTCTGTGCAGAGCAGTCAGAGTACAGGGCACTCACTCTCCCAATTTCTGGAAGACATAAGTTATTAGTATTCAGGCATCTGTACTGGCCTGCCCTTGGGGTTCTGTTGGGATATGGACTCAGCTGCAGCCACTAACAGTACCACCTGTGCCCATTCACTATGTTCCTTTTTAAAACGGACCTGCCCACCTCCCATCTTTCTCTCTCTGCCTCCCATCCTCTTCTCTTCTGCCACTCCTGTTCCCAGAGGCCTGTCATCCCTCTCTTCTCCCCACTTTCCCCCAATAAAAAAAACCCTCCACCCAAGTTCTGTATCGTGGCATCTTTCTCTCACATGCCACTTTTTAAAATTATAACTTAAGTAGTCTAACACATGAGGGAAGGTTCACCAGCACCATGAAGGAGACAGGTACTGCCATCTGCAATGTAATAACATTGGATGCAATGATGGACTACCTATACAAAGATAAACCTGACAGGCTGTATGCCTTGGTGACCTTGTAACTATCTTCTTTGTGCAGCTGAAGGAAGATAAATTGCTCAGTGACACATTTCTCATAACATACTGCCATCATTACCTGTCACAACTGTACAGAAACATAGCCACAAGAACCCTTTTGCCTATCTCCATCACCCTGGCCCATGGAGGACAAGGGGTTATAGCATGAGAATCTGATGGCTTCTACGGCCAAGGAGACCCAACTACTGATGAGAGCAGGCCTGAAGACCTGACTGGACCAGTTTATGTGAAACAATAAGCAACCCAATAATGTGCTCAAAGGCCTTGGATCCACTCTGCTCCTCTCTACCAGCTAGTTTCCCACATTAGTCACTGCTTGAAGTATTTCTTTGACATATTATGTGAATTAAGGTGTATTTGATCTGTTAAGGCAGCAGATTAACCACAGAGTACCAGCCTAGGAAGAAAGTTCTGTGATTCGATGTAAAAATCCTTTGGCAGCTTCCCTTGAGTTGATAATAAGACATGGCTCTTAACATGGCTTCCAGAGCCCTGCATAGTCCACGCTGCTAATCTCTCCCAAGACTTCTTGTACCATCCTTTCTATGCTTAAGCTACATAGCTTTTTTCAGCCTCTTGGATGAAGCCAGCTCTTCCCTCTTCCTGACAGTTTTGCAATGGTGCCTGTATCAGTCCAATTTCTCTAAACAAACAGAACTGATGGGTTCTTTCTGAGTATTGTAGATAATACCTATGTGCATATATTATACAAGTGTGCTATGTATGCATGCATGTATGTCTATATTTATATTTGCTCATGAATCTACACATGTGTCTATATGTCTGCACACACACACATACATGCACACACACACACACAGATTTATTTTAAGGAATTGGCTTACACAGTTGTAGAACTAACAAACTCGAGATCTGTAGGACAGTGGGCAGCAGTGCAGTTTCTGTGCTAATGCCCTGGGGGAGAATCACTCCTTCTTAGAGGAAACTTGTTTTGTTCTTGCAGACGTGGCACATATTATCAAAGGTAGTCATTTCTTAAAAGTCAGTGTCAATCATGTCCTCAACACACTTTCCCAGCAACGCCTACATTGCTATTTAACCAGACACGTGGGTGTCTGAGCCTATCTGGTTCATGCCCTTCTGCCTGAGACTCATCCTTCCTTCCTCACCTGGTAAGCACCCTCTCACCTCATACATCAGTGTGAATGTCACTTCTTCAGGAAAAGCCACCTCTGCCTTCTCAGATCATGCAGTGACCACACTTGTCCTGTCTCATTGGACTTTTCATTTGTTGTGTTCATTCACTTCATCAGGTGACTTTCTCCTGCTTGGACATACATTCAATCAGAGCATGTCATACAGCCCTGGTCCCCTCATCAGAGTTTCTCTAGCTCCTCGAGTGTATCAGGCACACCAGAGAAAGACTGCCTACATCCTCAGAGTTCAGTTACCCTCTGGCTTGACACGCAGGTGCAGGAGTCATCCTGTCCTGCCCAGACAGAAGACTACCCTACAGCACATGAGACAATGGTTTTCGAGCAGGACAAGGTATCTAAGTGTGATGTCGCCAAGGTGGTGAGGGTTTTACTTCAGGAGACCTCTAACTCAGGGACTCTTTGTTTGTTTTGGTTTGATTTTTCAAGACAAGGGTTTCTCTATGTAGCCCTGGCCACCTGCCTCTGCCCCCAGAGGGCTGGGATTAAAGGTGTGCACCACCACCACCCAGCACTCTGAGACTCTCAATGGCAGGCACCATCTCCCATGGAATACATAATCATCTACTGGTATACCTTGAAAAGCCTTTGTCTCATTGTAGTTCTCTCTGAACCTTGGGAAAGTGCTTGAACACCTGTTGTTGATTTCATTCAGACTAAGAAAGATAAATCCTTGGCATGGGATAAATCCTTGGCCCTACTAAAAGTGTCAGCCACTAACAAGGTGTTTTTATACCTTCCTCATCCCTTAAAAACCCAGTTGGCACAGTGGACGGCTTCAGCTGCAACCACATGGTCCCCTTGGGCATGGGCACGCCAGGCCTTAGCCAGGCTCTCATCATTTGGCAAGTATAACCAGCATTAGGATTACCACTTGGGCCTATCTTCCACCAGAATGGAGTTCCTTTGTGTCCCAACAAGTTTCCAAAACAAATAGAAACTGGCCCTGTAGCAGAGTTCAGGCTGTTCTGGAAAGGATCCTAGGAGTGGTTGGAAAGGTCATCATCTTGAGAAATGAACAATCCCAAGTAGACTATTGTTTGGAAGAGACAAGAAGCAACCAAAAAAATACAAGCTGAGTCCTTTGCAGACTTGTGGAATAAGCATTAGCTGTACCTCAACATAACCCAGGCACCCAGCATAGCTAAGCAAACAGCCCAGAATCTGTCAGAGGGCCTACCCACCTACCATCAACATAGTTACTAGGACACAAGCATGGAAACCAGAAGCACTGAGTCAGTTCAGACCCTCTCTGTCTGCAGTCCCCACCCCACCCTACCCCTGCCGCTTTTTTCCATCCCCTCCCCCGCCCCTTCCCTCCCCTCCCCCACCCCGCACCTCATCCATGGGATAGCTGTCCAAGGCCAGGCTTCTAAAAGTCTTCTCATTTTGTCTTCCCCACCCCAGGGCCTCGGTGAGGCTGGAATATTTCTGGGCTCTTCTGTGTTCTTCGCTATTGCGGATGCTGTGGCTGCAGCTCGAAAGGAGAGAGGCTTGCCCCCAATCTGGGCGATGAACAGCCCTGTCACAGCGGAACTGATACGAATGGCCTGTGAGGATCAGTTTACTGACCTGGTACAGGACCCCCTCCATCTTGTCTGTGAATGTCTGCAAACCCTTCCATGACTCTTAGTGCAGGGACAGAGGACAAGTGTTAGTTCAAAAGCAAATACACAAACCCCAAAAGCAGAATGTCTTCTTGTGGAAAATGCAAGTTGCGTTTGTAATTTATAGGAAGTTATAAGGTTTTTATATTTATAGAAGGGAATGTGGGTTTTTTAAATAATCTATTATTTTTAAATTTAAATTAGAAACAAGGTTGCTTCACATGCCAATCCCAGCTCCCTCTCCCTTTCCCTCCCCTCCTACCACGCCCTCCCACCAACCCTCCCAATACCCCCTCATTCCCCCAGGAAGGGTGGGCTCTCCATGGGGGTGTCCATAGGCTGTCATTTCATCCAGGGCAGGGCCTAGACCCTCCCCCCAAGAGTCCAGGCTGAGTGTATCACTCATTGTTGGATGGGCACCCAAAGTCTATTTGTATGCCAGAGATAAACACTGATCTACTACCCAAGGCCCCATAGTTTGCCTAGGCCTCCTCACTGACACCCACAATCAGGGGGTCTTGATCAGTCCCAAGCTGGATTCCCAGCCATCAGTCTGGGATTCAAGAACTAACTCTTGTCAGGTCAGCTGTTTCTGGGGGTTAAGCCAGCCCAGTCTTAATGCCTTTACTCGTCAGTCCTCCTTCTCTGTCACTAGGTTCTTTGAGTTCAGCTTAGTGATTAGCTATGGGAGTCTGCCTCTGTTTCCATCAGTCATTGGATGAAGGTTCTGTTCCCCAGACTCTCCGGCCATGGGATTGTAGGCTGGCACTCCCCAGATCTATGTCTAAAAACCATATATGAGAGAGTACATACCATGTTTGTCTTTTTGTGACTGGGATACCTCACTCAGGATGGCTTCTTCTAGTGCCATCCATTTGCCTGCAAATTTCAGGATTCCATTGTTTTTTTTTCTGCTGAATAGTACTGCATTGTGTAAATGTTCCACACTTTCTCTATCCACTCTTCAGTTGAGGGGCATCTAGGTTACTTCCAAGTTCTGGCTATTACAAATAATGCTGCTATGAACATAGTGGAACAGATGTCCTTGTTGTATGAATGGGCATCTTTTAAATATATGCCTAAGAGTGGAAGTGCTGGGTCTTATGGTAGGCATATTCCCATTTTTCTGAGGAATCTCCATACTGATTTCCAAAGTGGCTGTACGAGTTGGCACTCTCACCAGCAGTAGAGGAGTGTTCCCCTTTCTCCATATCCTCTCCAGCATAAACTGTCCTTGGTGTTTTTTATTTTAGCCATTCTGACAGGAGTGAGATGGTAGCTCAGTGTTGTTTTGATTTGCATTTCCCAGATGGCTAAGGATGTTGAGCACTTTCTCAAGTTCCTCTAAGCCATTTTCGCCTCCTCTATTGAGAATTCTCTACTTAGTTCTGTAGCCCACTTTTTAATTGGTTCCTTTGGTGTTTGGAGACTTGCTTCCTGAGTTCTTTGTAAATTTTGGAGGACAGCCGTCTGTCAGATGTGGGGTTAGTGAATATTTTTTCCCATTCTGTGGGCTGCCTTTTTGTCTTGTTGACTGTGTCCTTTGCCTTACAGAAGCTTCTCAGTTTCAGGAGGTCCTATGTATTAATTTTTGACCTCACTGTCTGTGCTACTAGTTATGTTCAGGAAGCAGTCTCCTGTACCAGTTCGTTCAAGGGTACAACCCACTTTATCTTCTAAGAGGTTCAGTGTGGCTGGATTTATGTTGAGGTCTTTAATCCATTTGGACTTAAGTTTTGTGCATGGCAATAGACATGGATCTATCCACATTCTTCTAACATGCCAGCATCCAGTTATGCCAGCACCATTTGTTGAAGATACTTTCTTTTTTCCATTGTATATTTTTAGCTTCTTTGTCGAAGATCAGATGTTCATACATGTATGGGTTAATATCAGTGTGTTCAATTCAATTCCATTGGTCTACCTGCCTATTTTTGTGCCAATACCAAGCTGTTTTCAGGACTACAGCTCTATAATAGAGCTTGAAGTCAGGGATGGTGATGCCTCCAGATGTTGCTTTGTTGAATAAGGTTGTTTTGGCTATCCTGGGTCTTTTGTTTTTCCATACAAAATTGATTTTTGTTCTTTCAAGGTCTGTGAAGAATTGTGCTGGGATTTTAATGGGGATTGCATTGAATCTGTAGATTGCTTTTGGCAGGATTGCCATTTTTACTACATTGATGCTACCTATCCAAGAGCATGGGCGATCTTTCCATTTTCTGAGGGCTTCTTTAATTTCTTTCTTTAAAGACTCAAAGTTCTTGCAACACAGGTCTTTCACTTGTTTGGTTAGCATTACCCCAAGGTGTTTTATGTTATTTGTGGCAATTGTAAAGGGTGATGTTTCTCTGACTTCTTTTTCAGCCCTTTTATCATCTGTAGATAGTAGGGCTACTGATTTTCTTAAGTTGATCTTGTATCCTACCACTTTGCTGAAAGTGTTTATCAGCTGTAGGATTTCCCTGGTAGAGTTTTTTGGGTCACTGATGTAAACTATCATATCGTCTGCAAATAGTGAATGCTTGACCTCTTCCTTTCCAATTTGTATCCCCTTGATCTCCTTTTGTTGTCATATTGCTCTAGCTAGAACTTCAAGTACAATATTGAAAAGGCATGGAGAGAGTGGATAGCCTTGTCTTGTTCCTGATTTTAGCGGAATCTTGTTGAGTTTCTGTCCATTTAGTTTGATGTTGGCTGTTGGTTTGCTGTATATAGCTTTTATTATGTTTAGGTATGTTCCTGTTATCCCAGATCTCTCCAAGACCTTTATCATGAAGGGTTGTTGGATTTTGTCAAAGGCTTTTTCTGCATCTAGTGAGATGATCATGTGATTTTTGTTTTTCAACTTGTTTATATGGTAGATTACATTGATGGATTTTCATATGTTGAACCATCCCTGCATCCCTGGGATGAAACCTACTTGATCATGATGAATGATTGTTTTGATGTGTTCTTGGATCCAATTTGCCAATATTTTATTGAGTATTTTTGCATCAATGCTCATGAGGGATATTGGTCTGAAGTTCTCTTTCTTAGTTGTGTCTTTGTGTGGCTTGGGGATCAAGGTTATTGAAGCCTCATAGAAAGAGTTTGGCAAAGACCCTTCTGCTTCTATTGCATGAAATACTTTGAGAAGAATTGGTATAAGCTGCTCTTTGAATTTCTGGTAGAATTCTGCATTGAGGCCATCTGGACTTGGGCTTTTTTTTTTTTTTTTTTTTTGGTTGGGAGACTTTTGATGACTGCTTCTATTTCCATAGGGGTTATAGGTCTATTTAAATTGCTTATCTGTTCTTGATTTAATTTTGGCAATTGATATCTATCAAGAAAATTGTCCATTTCCTGTAAATTTTCAAATTTTGTGGGGTACAGGTTTTCAAAGCATGACCTGATGATTCTCTGAATTTCCTCAGAGTCCATTGCTATGTCCCCCTTTTCATTTCTGATTTTGTTAATTTGGTAAGTTTGGACAGACGTTTGTCTATCTTGTTGCTTTTCTCAAAGAAGCAACTCTTCATTGCATTGATTCTTTGTATTGTTTTCCTAGTTTCTACTTTATTGATTTCAGCCCTCCGTTTGATTATTTCCTGGCATCTACTCCTCCTGGGGGAGTTTGCTTCTTTGTGTTCTAGAGCTTTCAGCTGTGCTGTTAATTCTCTAATATAACTATTCTCCAGTTTCTTCATTTGGGCACTTAATGCTATGAACTTCCCCCATTGCACTGCTTTCAAAGTGCCCCATAGGTTTGGGCTTGTTGTGTCTTCATTCTCACTGAATTCTAGGAAGTATTTAATTTCTTTTTTTTTCTTCTTTGATCCAAGAATGGTTCAGTTGTGAATTATTCAATTTCCCTGAGTTTGTAGGGTTTCTGCAATTTGTGTTGTTGTTGAATTCTAGTTTTAATGCATAGTGGTCTGATAAGATGCATGGAGTTATTCCAATTTTTTTGTACCTGCTGAGGTTTGGTATGTTGCCAAGCATGTGGGCGATTTTTGAGAAGGTTCCATGTGGTGCTTTTTTATTTAGATGGAATGTTATCTAGATGTCTATTAAATCCAATTGGGTCATAACTTCTATTAGCCCCTTTGCTTCTTTGTTAAGTTTCTGTCTGGTATTCTTGTCTAGTGGTGAGAGCTGGCTGTTGAAGTCTCCCACTATAAGTGTGTGGGGCTTTATATGTGATTTGAGTTTTAGTAATGTTTCTTTTACAAATGTGGATGCCTTTGTATTTGGGGCATAGATGTTCAGAATTGAAACTTCATCTTGGTGGATTTTGCCTGTGATGAGTATGTAATGACCTCCTTCATCTCTTTTAAAGACTAATTTGTTAGATATTAGGATTGCTACCCCTGCTTGTTTCTTGGGTCCATTTGATTGGAATATCTTTCCCAACCTTTAACTCTGAGGTAATGTCTGTCTTTGAGGCTGGAGTGTGTTTCTTGTATGCAGCAGAAGGATGGGTTCTGTCTTCAAATCTATTCTGTTAGCCTGTGTCTTTTTATGGGTGAGTTAGGACCATTAATATTGAGGGATATTAATGACCATTGATTGCTCATTCTTCCTTGATTTAGAATGGTTGTTGTTGTTGGAATTATGTGTGGAATTACACCCCTTTTTTTCTTTTGGCTGTTGGTAAGGTGGGATTATCTAATGCCTATGTTTTTCTGGTTGTAGTTAACTTCCTTGGGTTGGAGTTTTCCTTCCAGAACTTTCTGTAGGGCTGGGTTGGTGGATATGTATTGCTTGAATCTAGTTTTGTCATGGAATATCTTGTTTTATCCATCTATAGTTATTGAAAGCTTTGCTGGGTATAGTAGTCTGGGCTGGCATCCATGGTCTCTTAGTGTTGGTAGAATATCTATCCAGGACCTTCTGGCTTTCAGAGTTTCCACGGAGAAGTCAGGTAGGTTTACCTTTATATGTTACTTGACCTTTTTCCTTAGCTACTCTGAATATTCTCTCTTTATTCTGTATATTTGTGGTCTTGATTATTATGTGGCAAGGGGACTTTTTTGTGGTCCAGTCTATTTGGTGTTCTGTAGGCTTCTTGTACCTTCATTGGCATGTCTTTCTTAAGGTTGGGAAAGTTTTCTTCTATGATTTTTTTGAATATATTTTCTGCCCCTTTGAGATGGTTTCTTCACCTTCTTCTATACCTATTATTCTTAATTTTGGTCTTTTCATGGGTCCCATATTTCCTGGATGTTTTGTGTTAGGGATTTGTTGGACTTAAGATTTTCTTTGGTCGATCAATACATTTCTCTTAGTGTATATTCAACACCTGAGATTCTCTCTTCCATCTCTTGTATTCTGTTGGTTATGCTTGTATCTGTAGTACCTGACCATTTGCCCAGATTTTCTATATCCAGCCTTCCTTCAGATTGTGTTTTTTTTTATTGTCTCTATTTCAGTTTTCAACCCTTGCACTGTTTGAATTGTTTCTTGCAAATTTTGTTTCATGTTTTCATCCATTTGTTGCTTTTTTTGAATTATTTGCTTTGCTTTTCCTTCCATTTCTTGCATTTTCTGGTTTGTTTTTTCTTCCATTTCTTGCATTTTTGTTTGCTTTTTCTTCCATTTCTTTGAGGGATTTTCCTATATCCTTTTTTAGGGCCTCTATTATTTTCATGAAGTTGTTTTTAAGGTCATTCTCTTCTGCTTCATTTGCACTGAAATGTTGGAGTCTTTCTGGTGTGGAGTCTCTAAAATCTGGCAGTGTCATATTTGCTTTTCTGTTGCTGAGTGTGTTTTTGTATTGTCTCTTTCCCATCCCTTCTTCTAGTGCATGCAGAAAGAATCCCTTACTGGTCTGGTGGTTAGGGTACCAGAGTTCCCTTTCGGTGGGTACAAGCAAGTCCCATATTCTGGTAGTTCTCCTCTTCTTGGTCCCGTGGGTGGAGAAGAAGACAGAGAATCTGGGGTGTGTAGGCTCCCACTGGTGGTGTACAGGCATTGGTCCTGGTCCCCTGGTCCCGTTGGTGGAAGAGAAGACTGGGAATCTGGGGTGCATGGCTGCCACCAGGAGGGGAGGCTCTGTGGCAGTCCCCAGGCAGTCCCCAGGCGCTGGAATGCAGGCCAGGATGCAGGACTTGGTTTACCTGGTCCCGTTGGTGGAAAAGAAAACCAGGAATCTGGGGTGCATGGCTCCCACCAGGAGGGGAGGCTCTGTAGCAGTCCCCAGGCACTCGGGAATGTGGGTTTTAAAGAGTTTTAAAAATGGTCTTTCCCACCTAAGTCCCAAAAGAGCTACAGTAGACTATTGCCCTTTCAACAATACAGCTATCTCCAGCCTCAATCTACCGCCTCCACCACGTAGGGAGGAGGAGGGCTGCTCAGTGTCACTTTTGAACCCAGGCACTGCCAGCTGCTGTAGCTGTAGCCATGTGTGGCGTGGAAATAAGCCTAGTACTCACTACAGTGCGCTGTGCATGCTAATCCAAACCATATTTTAAAGATGGTTTTCTGGAAGGTAAAATACCTGGTGAGTAATTTTGTATGCATATGACGGGAATGGTAATATCTTGGTATATTGGGTTGAGGTTAACTGTAACTAAAATTAACTTTACATATGTATCCTCTGATGACCTAAGGTCTTCTAACCAAGTCTCTCCCAAAGGCTTAACTCCACATCCCACCCCTACATTAGGGACAAAGCTCCCAACACATAAAATTTTGGGGTAACAGCCACATGTAAAACCATAGCAGGCAACTTTACTTTTGTAAATATGAGTACTAGGTTTTTTTTTTAACATTTTGGGGGTGGGGGTTGTTTTTGTTTTTGTCTTTTGAGACAGACATAGCCCTGGCTGTACTGGAACTCACTGTGTAGACTATGCTGGCCTCAAATTCAGAAATCCGACTGCCTCTGGCTCCCTAGTAGTGGGATTAAAGGCATGTGTTACCACACTTGGCGCAGTACTTGATATTTTAAGAAGTGCAGCTTCCACTTGTGGCTTTCTATGGGACTACAGCTGCTTCTGTGTGCAATCCTGTGCAATCCCTTTTGCATCTTAACTTCAGGAGCAAAAGACAAGACAGAGGTGTTGGCAAGTGTGGTGTAGGGAGGCAGGGATGGAGCTCAAACTTTTAATTGCTTTAAAAACAAATTAACAAAAAACTTTCACAAGGTCCAAAATTCAAGAAGGAGAGGGAAATGGAAACGGGGAGAGGAGCCCTAAAACTTTATGCATCCCTCAAGCGTTCTTCCTCCCTGATCCCTTCCAGTGACTCCCACCCCACCCCCACCCCTGCTTACCTGTTCTGCTCAGCTCAGCTCAGCAGCTACAGTTTGTATACCCACTGCATGCAGCAAACAAGATACTGTGCTAGGCCGAGACAGAGCCACAATAAATAATTTTATAAAGGCCAATGACAAAGCAAGAGAAACCTCAGCAACATAACAGAGAACTGATTAGAGGAAGAGTTTTTACTGAGTCACAGTAGCAAGCAGGGACAGGTGTGTGGGTTTGGCGAGGATGATATATAAACATTGACCCCATTATCTCAATATGGTGTCAGTTGAAACTCTCTACGCCACTATACTTGTACAAACCTGAACTGATGAAAATAGATTCCAAAAATGAATGTGAAAGATGTTTTAGTAGTCTCAACTAAAGGTGCACCAAGCCAACCACAACTGGAATATAGTGTGTGTGTGTGTGTTCAGATAACTATATGTGTGCATGTATATTTAAACTAAGACTCATTCCTCTCCAAGAGTAAAGAGAAAAGAAATAACAGAGCTCAGTGAAATGCACATTCACATTTTAGTTAATAAACTCTTCCAAGCACCTTTAAAATTGTGACCAGGCATTGACAAAACCTCCCCCTCATGGGACTTAGAATGTAATGATATATGGTTAAAATGAAAATGATGCAAGAAGAAAGCACCAGACCACACATGGCACAGTGCAGCCCTATGGGAGGTGACAGAGAAAATATCCAGCTAATGGGTGAGATCTACACGTGTGGACAAAAGAGAAAGGAATTCCAGGTGGAAGGAAAATTAAATACAGGGCAGGGGAGAAAAGCATTAGGTATGTCTTAGAACACAGATAATGTGGGTTTCCTGGAGGGGAGCATGTGCAGAGGGAAATCTACAGAGTAAACTAGGACACACGTATGAACTCCAACACAGATACTGTAATTTGGTGCTATCCGCAGAGCACGCAGGCCTTTGAAGGTAATGTGATCATGGGAATGATATACTCAAGTAAATAACCTGATAGATGCTGTAACATGAATTAGCTTGAGAAAAAAACAGTTGGGAGCTACCATGACAGTCAACAGGTGACAAAGATTTGAGCAGAAAAAGCTAGTGACATGTGAAGGAAAGACAGGGTCACACAATGCCTGTCACTCCATGGAGTGCAGGCAGCTGAGGGTCCAGGCGAGTCCAGGGTTATACTCTGATGAGTGGGAGAACTATACTGCCCATCACAGCAATAGGCAGCAGGGAAATTCTTCAAAGGAGAATGGCAAATTTGCTTTTAGAGTTGCAGCCAGGTAGTCAGCCAGCCAAAGGATTATTGCCAACAATCAATTAACATAGAATTGACTACAGGGCAGAATTCCAGACAGATTTATGAGTCATTAGTGCAAACGAGTAATTAGGTCGTGAAAGTAGATAAAATTCGTCTGTGGGTGAAATTGTAATGAGGGAAGAAAGAAATTAGGGAAGAAAAAGGGAAGAAGAAAGTGAGAAAGGTGGGCTCCGTGGGGGGAACCACAGACCTGAGGGAGGAGTGGGAAACGCCAGGCTCAGTGCTTTGACTCTGGGTCCCTGGGCCCTGTGCACACTGGACACGAGCACAGCGAACCACAACTTTGAACAGAACAAACTGCCAGCCTGAAAACCACACCACCGTAACCCCTTACAAATGAAGGTGCCCCAGATGCCGAGAGACCTCTGCTGCCATGTCCTCCAGCTCCAGCAGTCACAAGAAATGGTTGCACACAACACTCGGGAGACAGAGGCAAGGGATGGTATTGAGTTAGAGGCCAAATTAAACCACATAATGAGGTCCAGGCCATCCTGGACTATATGACAAGCCCTTATCAAAGGAAGGAGAAGAGGAGAAGAGAGGAGAGGAGGGGAGGGGAGGGGAAGAGAGAAGAGGGGAGATGAGGGGAGGGGAGAGGAGAGGAGGAAGAAGAAGAGGAAGAGGAAGAGAAAAAAGAGGGAACAGGAAAACAAGGAAAGTATGATGGGCAGGTAGTCTTCAAGTACATCTTATTGAGTTGGAAGAAAAGATGTGCAGAAATTCAAACTGCCCTCCTGGAAAGCCTCTGTGAGCCTGGTGGCCTGCAGCTGACTGGGCCCTGGCTGAAGCAGCTAGTGGTTTTGATCCAGGTGCTCATGTGCCCAAGTTCTGCCTCCAGCCAGGAAATCTGCACTTGTGAAACTGGTGAACCCTAACACCGCTGACAGGCAAGGCTCTGGTTTGTCCTAACTGCTCCCACTTGACAACCTACACACTCAGCTCCCATGGGGGACATACTGATTCTACTCTAAGACCCTTTCTCCACACAGATTTTTGTAACTTGGTTTTTCAACCACCTGTGACAAATTGGGTGTTTGGGGGTACAACCCTGAGTTGTCTCATAGGAATCTGTGTTTTAACACAACACAAATACACACAGTTGTGGGGTTGACTTTTCAGTGATGCATGTCTGTGTACAGCCTGCTCTGTGCAGGTAGAGTCCACTGATGCAGAGACCTGCTTTTCCAACCACAACAACGAAACTATGTTGGTATCTTTGGAAACAGAGCAGAGTCAGAACCCTGCCAACATTCGCTGAGGACCGTATCTCCAGAAGCCAGCCTCGCAGGACAGTGGACTTGTACTGCCAAAGGGATGTGCCGCTTCCAGAGTGTGGGTTTACAGGGAAGGAAGGCTGAACCTGGGAGCAGTCAAGGAGATGTATCAGAAGAAGCCCAGGAGCTGCTAGCCCGGGTGCCTAGATGTGTTGCTAGGTGTATTTTTTTCTTTTGTTTTTAAACTATTCTTTTTTTTTTTTCTTTTTCTTTCTAGGTTCCACGAGTGGATTCTAAATGCAGTAAGCCATGGTCCATCCCAGTTGCCTAATGTTCGGGGTTCAAGCACAAAGCAGATATCCAGATGGATTAAAGCTTCAGTGGGTCATTAATATAAACATCATTATCTAGAATGCATAGAAAGTTGGGGGCAATTCTTAAATTTTCATGTTTATATGCTTATAAAATATCTTGTAATCTTCAATCACATGCTCTGTAAGCAATGTTCGTAGATCTTTAGCCAAGATAATGTTTAATTCAATATAATAAACAGCACCTTCCACTGTGTGAAGAATTTCTTTGCTGCGTGTACAGAGAAAATGAATGTCTAGTCTAGACCATATGTCCCTGAAAAAAAAAACAACAACAACATCAGAGAAATGAACAAGATTCTCTGGCTGTTTCCCTACAGTTTGTGAAGTTCCTGACTCAAGATGCTGTGTGTGAAATGACTTGGTCTTATTTACCATTCTGGATTAAATGTGGAGGAATTGACAGTCTGTGGTGACTATGAAATGGGTGTTTGCTTCCTTATTTTAATGTGCAAATTTGTTGGAAAATCATTTGATTTTTTTCTAAAGCTCTCAGTTACAGAAGACTCCCTGAGATGCTACAGATGGCAGAGTTGCCTCTACGATGATCCACAGAAGGACAATTTGAGGAAACTAGGGAGCAACTTTAGGATGTCACAGCAGCAGTGGTGTCTGGCTTCCCCAAAACAAATCTGTTGAGTGAAAGTAGCCAAATAAACACAACCAGTGTGCCCATAAGTTAGGTTCAGATGCATAAGCACTTAATATTTTGATATCCAGAGCATATTTAAAAGTCGTCCAGGCTGGAACATGCTAGCATGTGAATAATACACAGCAGGAGTCTTCATTTGTACAGGTTGCATTGTTACAAGAGTTTTAGTGGCTGGGACTTTCAATGGCTGATTTTGCACATGGCGTTGCCTTGAGGCCAACCCAGTGAGTCCTTCCTAAGCCCCCCCTCATTCCTCCTTTCCATTCTGGGTTGCCTCTCCTACCTCCATACACCACTTCCAACACACAGGAAGCTTGGTTGAGGGTCAAGTGGAAAGACAGAAGTGTAGCAGGCAGTTTATACCCACACGCTCTCAAGAACTTCCTGTTAGAAACTCAGTAATAAAAACCGCATAGCCCTAACAACAGGACCGTGTCACTTCCCGGTTACAAAGCATTTCACATCTTCCACTCCCTCGGAGTCTCACCGCACCCCGAATGTTTGCCCAGGTGTTCTTAATCTTGATCTGTAATTTATTTTGAACCATTAATTACAGTTGTCCGTGTCTTGAAGGAGGGAATTGTACCTTGTATTTCACGTGCATTCACAGCACACTAGATAAATCTTGCGTAAGTAAATACCACCCAGCTGATTACCAAGAAAAGTTCCAGGGACAAAAGCATCTACATTTGTCAACAGAAGAGCTCTTAGGCAAGGAGGACTGGGAAAGTGGGTTCCAGGAAGGGGCTTATACAGGGCACCAGGTGTGGTGATTTGAGTGAAAATGACCCCCCCATAGGTCCATAGGACATGGCACTATTAGGAGGTGAATGTAAGTGTTACAGCTCTGATAGAAAGATACCCTGGCAGTCAGAGGCCAAGGAATACCTATAGCTCTTAAGGGAAAGGTATCCCAACAGGTGTTACAGCTCTGTTCTAGGAGAGGGGAGGGGAGGGTTTCCCCAGTGAGACTGCTACATCTCTGCCCCAGCTCTGCTGTGGAGAAGGGTATTACAGCTGGGCTCCACTAAGGGAAGGTTTCCCTGCAGAAGTGTAGCAGTTTTGCTCCTTTCTGAGTGAGCGCTATTACAGTTCCGCTCTGCTCCACTCCAGGGAAAGAAAGTCAGTACAACAAATTTCACTCAAGAGATGTATTGGGTGGAAGGAATCCAGGACAATGGTTGCCTCTGTCAGGGTGGGAAAAGGCAGCCCTGAACAACAGGATTTATATAGGGTTTCTTAGGGGCAAAGCTTTCCAGGGTAATGATTTTCAGCATGAGAATTGGTAGGTTCTTGAATTCTGAGCTAGGGATAAGCTCAGAGATTGGTCCGATTTCATGCTCAGGGATTGGTTGGTTTTCATGCTCAGGAATTATTTGGATTTCAAGTTCTGAGTTGATTTGGGGCAGGCTGTATTTCCTTGACTCTCATCTCAGGGCCAGGGTATTGTTTCACTGACCCTTTTTACCTACAAAAGTAAAGTGTGGCCTTACTGGAGGAAGTGTGTCACTGGGGGGTGGGTTTTAAGGTTTCAGATGCTCAAGCCAGGCCCAGTATCACTCTCTCTTCCTGCTGCCTTCAGATCCGGCTGTAGTCCTCCCAGCTACTTCTCTAGCACCATGTCTGCCTGCGTACTGCCCCACTTCTCACCATGATGAGAGTGAACTAAACCTCTGACACTGTAAGCCAGCCCCAGTTAAATGTTTCCTTATATAAGAGATGCCGTGGCCATGTGTCTCTTCACAGCAATAGAACCCCTGAGACACCATGAAAAGAACATGCTAGAAAATACTTAAGCATTATCAAAGCATTAGCCATGTATATACACACCTTCCCTTATACATCTTACACAGTCCTTCATATACATGCCTTTTTTATTCTTAAAGATTTATTTTACTTTTAATTATGGATACGTGTGTGTGGTGAGGAATATGTGTGTGTAAATACAGGTGGTCACGGATGCTTGAGGTATGAAATCCCCCTGGAGCTGGAATTACAAATTGGTGTGAACTCCCCAAACAGATCCTGGGAAGTGAACTTGGGTCCTCTGCAAATGTCTTCATGATTTGTAATTGCCACATTGCGTCTCCTGTTATCTATACAGGGCACTGGACAATTCTTCCCACCACAGTGTGTTTATCCATTGCCAATTTGGTAATCCCTAGGATGTAATACTCTGGGAATGAAGTTGGACATAATGGTTCTTACTCCTACTGTCATTTGAACTTTCTCACTTCTTAATAAGAATTATTAGGTATTTATATACTTAGATGTGCCAAGAAAATATTGGCCATGTTAATCACTGTTTTAGCTTTATTGTTTTCTAAGTAGTTGTTTGCTTTTGTCTTCAGGAACATACATATTCCTGACTTCTCTCTTGATTTTATTTCTTTTTCATGAATGTTTGGTTTTCTTTTTTAAATCATTGGACTTAATAAAAATATTTAAGTCTACTATGCTTCAGGGGCTAGAGAGATGGTTCAGTGGTTAAGAACACTGGCTGCTCTTGCAGAGGACCCAGATTTGGTTCCCAACACCCACATAGTGATTCACAACCACCTGTAACTCCAGTTCCAGTAATCTGACATTCTCTTCTGGTCTCTGAGGGCATAATACACACATGGCACACACACACACACACACACACACACACACACATACATGCAGATAAAGCACTCACACCCATTAAATGAAAGTAAATAAATTTGTTAAATAATTAACTTTTAAAAAGCTATTTAGTTTGTCCAAAATATGTTGTTGAATCTTACAGGTTTCTGGAACAAGCTTTTTTGTTGTCTATCTTTTGTTTGGTTGGTTTGGTTTTTGACATAGGATCTTACTGTGTAGCCCAAATATATTTGAATTAAAAATCTTTCTTCCTTAGCTTCCTGAGTGTGAAAGTCACAGCCCTGTGTCATCAAGCATAAGTGTGTCATTTATTTCTCTCTAAACTTTATTTTCTGTTTTCATTCCTTCTTTGAACGCAAATATGTAGAAATTTTGTTCTAAAATGTGTCTGCGGTTGTATATTTTGTTTGTTTATTTGTTTTACATTACTTTCTAGTGTGCTTGCATTGTAGGAACAAAGAATTGCTTAAAGGGGAAAATAAAATAAAAGAACAAACCAGGGTGGGGGGACAGCAGTGTAAGACACAAGCAGGAAAAGTAAAGGGAGATAGTGAAAGTGAGACATGAATGGAAAGGCAGCAAAGGGGCTGGTGGCCTGGCAGCAGGGTCGTGGGTGCTGCAGGAGATGTACAGCAGATACCTAAGGGGAAGGGCACTGAGCAGCAGACAGACACAAGCCTGGAAGAACCAGCTGTGCCTTGGCTGTGATGACTAAGACTCTCTAAATGTTAGACGTAAGCCCGACTCTCTTTCTCTGGGCCACTCCTTGACTCTTCAGCTCTTGCATAAATTTAATTACCTCTGTATCTTCCCTTAAACTGGAGGAATAGATTTCAACATAGGAAAATCGCCAGGTACCCCAACCAAGCAATCTAATTCCCTTACACTGAGTTCCCATGATGGCCATTGTGGTGTGGAGAACCTTGAAGAGTCACCAGTTTACTTGAACTGTACACAAAGACAATAATAGTACCTACCCTGAATTTTTTTGAGAATTAAGTAAGGTAATGCCTAGACAGTGCCTGGTGCAGATGCACATGGTGGAAACAAGCTCTTTCTGCAGAAGCACATGGTGGAAACAAGCTCTTTGTGCCATTGTGGGCAGCCTCACCATTGCACAGTCATGGTGTGTACAGGCCTGCACAGAGCACAGACATGGGATGCTCGTGTTGACTTGGTCAGTTATCTCACAGCCCTCCTGGTTCAAAACTAAAGCAGCCATCCAGAAATGTAAAGCACACTAGAAACCAAAACTTCAGTAGAAACCAATGTGTGGGAATCTCATCTGTCAAAACTCTTCAGCCAGAGGAAATACAAGCAAAAACTGAGGCTGCCTGCAATGCATTAGGAGCCTTGAAGAAAATAAACTCACAGCAGAGACTCGGGTCAACATTGACTATCCAGAAGAAGCTCCAGAAAGGAAGAAGAGGAAAACTGTGAGCAAACATCCTAAAATATTCACCATAAACATCTCATTTTAGAATGGGTTCAGTCATCCATTTCTAAAGATACCAGTTTATAAAAGTGTAACTGGGACATTTAGGCAGTCATAAGTGAGGGATTATTTTGGTCACTGGAGATGTGTGAGGAACCATGCAGATCAAGACCCTGCCCCTGCAGTATTTATCATCCTAAGGAGAAACGGACATTGTGTAAACAGTCCTACAAATGTCACTGTAAGTTTTGTCAACTGCTAAGAAGGAAAAATGGAAGGGGTCAGTGAAGATGATGGCAGGGGACGTTGAGATCTGCAGACAGAGAGGTGAGTCTTTGAGAAGGCAATGAGTGATGCAGGGTGGGAAGGCTCTGGCTAGATGAGAACCATGGCAGATGGTGTCTGGGACCAGCATGCTCAGGGCGCATTGGCAGGAGATGCAGGTGTGGTGGAGTCACTGAGAAGTCTGTGTGAGGGTCATGGTTAGGATGTCATCGTTAGGAAGGAGAGCAGGGGCAAAGCCAGACCCCCTCAAGCAAATCACAGATGGGATTTAGGCAACTAATTGTGTTGGGATTGAGTGTGAAGACTAGTAAGGACTACAGATATCCATCACGGTTATCCGTCGACCCAGTTATTGCAGTCAAGTACAACCAAAAACAAAGAATCCTTTGCCTTATCAGGTTTTGAAAGGCTCATGGCATTCCACGTGTGCAACGGCACCCATGCCAAAGTTCAGCAGCTCAGGCAGCAGAACATTCACTTAAATCCACCTCATTTAAATCTCGCTTGAATAAAAGGAGGCAAGAATCGCACCCTCTAGCCATAGGAGTGCTTGTGGGAAGGAGGAATGGGTTAAACCTCACAAAATAAGAATCTGGAGATGCGATCCCGAAACTACTGAATTATTAGTGGTACATGAAATCAGGACAATTAGGAAATAAAAGAATTGGGCAGGTGACAAATTAGCGTAGCAATTTTATTTCAAGTAAAGCTGAGGATTTGGGCTTAAGCCTATAGATAAACAATGCTGCAAAGATTTCACCATTGAATTAAGCCTATCCCAGTGACAGATGGCTCTGCAGGTGGATGAAATGGCAAAACTTGGCCTATTTAGCAGATAATATGGTGGAAGATGGAGGGTTGTACTGTGACCCTCTTGGACTCTTAGCATTTTTGATTTTGTAGGTCCCTAGCTCTCCCACTGCCCCCCCAAAACTAAAAATTCTGTCTTGTGGCTTCACTGGTAACAAAGCAAATATAATCCAAGAAAGTCTATGTCATAATTTTGTGCTGACTTTAAAAGATCAGAAAGCATTTTCATGGACCCTAAAAGAGCATGTCAGTCATGCGGAAGGCTGCCAGGAATAGAAGGTGGGGCCCTGGGAGTGGGGGGCCAAATACCTGTGAAAACCTCTCACGAAAACTTCACAGGCAGCCTAGCCTAGATCAGAGTCATGTACCCGCAGATTCTTGTACCCGCAGATTCCAGCCTGATTATGGGACCCAGAGATAGTCTGGAGCCCCAGAATAATGTCACCAATGTTTCCCAATTTCTGCATGTCTTCAAGAATGCTCACTGAGATCTAAAGTGTTGTCTTGGCAACACCCCAACACCACCTGCTAGATTCTCAGTTCGGGGAGAATGACCCCACAAGGATGACCCTCACCAGGACAGGGCAACAAGATTCAACCCTACCCATAAGAAATCCTCCAGGTTCAAGGTGTGGTTGCAGGTGCTGGGAGTAAGTAGGGCACCACTGTTATGACAAGCTTGAACAAAGAGGCCTAGGGCTCAGGGAAGGCATTCAGTCTTCCAGAACAGCTCTCTTCATAGGCATTTCTGGTCATCAGGGAAGCACCGCCATTGAAACAAGAAACAAGCATTGAAATTGCCTGGCTTTGATATTAACATGTCTCAGTGGGGTCATGTGATGTCCTCCCATGAACTGTCCTCCATTGGTGGCAAATCTAAGCCAACCCAGCCAATGACTGGGAGTTTCCAAGCTCAGACACTCACCCTGACATTTAAAACGCTTCAGTAGTTTCTGTTTCATGTACCATGGAAACCTGATGAATAGATGATCTGAGCGCTCCAAGCAAACAGAGTCATTCTGTCTCACTGAGCAGTTAAGGAAGCAGGCTGTGTGAAATTATAAGGAATCCCAGAGGTCATAGGTGTGGGCAGGCAACACATGTAACTCATTCTCTGGGGGCCTCTGATCATTTGTAAAGTAAGAATACTATTCCCATTTCAAAGGTTACCATAAAGATTAAATAGAGCAGCATAGGGAGACATCCAGCCTGGCATATGCTTGAATACTGAGTAGAGGTTAGTTTCTGTGCAGGTCTAAGTGTACACACACACACACACACACACACACACTCCATCTCATGCCCTATTCTGCCGTGTGCACAGCCCCAGTTCCACACAATTGGAAGGAAAACCAACAAGCAAAACTTCCATGGCCAGGATGATGATGGCAATGGTGAGGGTGTCCGTCCCAGGCACTCTCTCTGGGAAACTTGTCTAATGTCATTGCCAAAGATCTCAGAGGCTTATTTGGCCTGAGCCTGCCTGTTGTGACCCCTCCTCTGGAGGCTGGAGGGGCAGCATGCCCTCCCCCTGACCTCACACGATAGGCAAGGTGGTTTTGGGACGAGCACATCACCTAGCAAGCTAGAGTGTTCTCCTGCCACACAGAAATATTACTTTTCCCTTAGTACATTAAAATCCCCAAGCAGTTTGTGCTAGTACAAGTGAGAACCTGTAGACTAATTAAATTGCATCTTCAGTCCAGGGCCTCCATTGTCCTCTACATTCCTGTAGTCCATTGACATGCACCTCTGGAATTCAGACCAGCAATTTAAACTGCACGTATCCAAGAGAGGACTTTTCTGTTCCTTTCCCTTAACCCCAGTGCTGTCCCCAACCCCACTCCTAGCCTCCCACTGAGAAGTTGGTACAGCCTCATCCAGCTGTTCATGCCGGAGTCCTCTGGTCTACTTTTTACCCCATTCTTATCTAATCTGTCAACTGGTCTAGTTGGATATGTCCCCAAATTTCATACAAAAGATGTAGTCTTCTCTCCAAACTTACCTCTGTCTACCATGTCACATCCAAGTCTAAGCTGGTATCACCTCTAGCCTGGGGTTTACAGAAATGACTTCAGATCTGTCTCAATAGTACTAGTCATAATTCTTTCTCTATACATTAGAATGGTAGAATTTTCATCCTAAAGTTTATCTTATTTATGGGTATGAAACTGTCTCTATGTGGGTGTCCACAGAGGCCAGAAGAAGACACCAAATCTCCTGGAGATCCCCAGGAGTTATAAGTGGTTGTGAGACTTCTCATATAGGATCCAAATTTGCATCTTCTGTAAGTATAACAAGCACTATTAATCTCTGAGCCACTCTTAATCTCTTCTTTAAGGCAAGGTTTCATGAATCCCTGGCTGACTTTGAATTCACCATGTAGTAGAGGTTGACCTTGGACTCCTGATCTTCTTGCCTCCACCTCCTGGAGTGCTGAATTACAGGAGTACGACACCACAGTCAGTTTATACAGTGCTGGAGGCCAACTCCAAAGCTTCATGCATGCTAGGCAAGCACTCTACAAACTGAGCCCCAGTCCCAGACCAAGGATGGCTGAATCAAACCACACTATGTTGTATCCCACATGGGAAGTTCCTGGGGCTTTCCTTCCCACCTAGTTCCAAGGCTTTGTCTTTCCCCTGCATCTCTGTCTCACCCTTCATCTCTGCCTCCCCCCTGCATCTTGTCTAACCCCTCATCTCTGACTCATCCCTGCATCTCTGTCTCGACCCTGCTCTCCACTCTCAGCTACACTCCCCTTCTCAGCTTTACCATGCCAAGGTCACCCCTTCTGTGGAGGTCACCATGCTAGCTCTTTTCTCCTACATCCTCTTGGCAGGTGTCTCCTTTGTGATTGTCCACACACTCCAGTCCTTACCACCTCAAAACTAAGCTTAAGTCACTGTGTCACCACACCCCGTTCGCTACATTAGTGTCCATTTCTGGAGGTTACCCCATTTCTTAAGTTTCAAGTGCCTGGACAAGCATGGAGCAGAAGACACTGGGAACTGAGGCAGCAGGCAGAGGTATGTGCAGATGGTGAGGTCCAACGTGAACCTGACCAAAGACTGGATTGGAGTCTGGGCCTAGACTTCGAGCCCTGCTGTGCTCAAGACAAAATGGACAACAAGACAGCCTTGAACACCCAAGTGCTATTCACGACATCATTCTCTCTCTCTCTCTCTCTCTCTCTCTCTCTCTCTCTCTCTCTCTCTCTCTCTGTGTGTGTGTGTGTGTGTGTGTGTGTATGCACATGCACGCATGCACGCATGTGTTAGCATCTCAAACTTAATCTGTACAGACAGAACTTAAAACCTCCCTGGCCATCTGCTGGGCTCTACAGCTGCGCTCCCTTCGCATGCCTACATCACATCCAGCAGGACACCCGCTCCCCACCACACCCATCAAGTCTACATCTGGATATCATCATCGTCACCACCATCATGTGCCACTGTCATGATTTGTAGCTCTGGTTCACCCTCCCCCCAAGCTCTTCATTCTCCATAGCAGCCTTGTAAATTCTGAAATGCAATCCCATCACCCCCTGCTCAAGTCCATAATGACTTCCCTCCCAATTAGAAGCCTCGGGACACCTCTCCTGGTGGCTCCAGGGCCCTCAGAGCCTGGCACAACTGTTCCTTGTCCTCACTCCCCACAAGGCTTCTACTACATCCTGAGAAAAGTTAAAGCTGTGGACTCCAAGGAACCCTGCTCTTTGGGCAAGCCACTTAAAATCTTCATGTCTCACTCTTCCCATTAATAAAGCAATGGTGATGATGATGGTGGTGGTGATGATGATGGTGATGATGGTGATGATGATGATGGTGGTACTGGTGATGATAATGGTGACAATGATGCCTTCCTGAGATGACACAAAATTCCAAGCCTATAAGAACAACCTCCAGCCCACAGCAAATCTGTGTTCACATTAGTGACTTTAAATAAACTTGTATGTAGGGTATTGCTGAGTATGGGAATTTTGAAATAATTCACTGTCTTTCACCCTCAGACTTTAGGGAGTGGGAACAAGTAAGTACAGGGAAGAAAAATCAAGAACAGAGGATTCACTTGCAGGTTGTTATAATCAAGCTTTAAAGACACCATTGAGGGAACTGAGAGTTGACTCAGTTGTTAAAACAACACTGGCTGCTCTTCCAGAGGAGCCAGGGTTCAAGTCCCATGACCCACATATTGACTCCTCTGTAATGGTTCCAGGGAGTCCAATGCCCTCTCTGGCTTCCATGTGCACTAGACACACCTGTGGTACGCAGACATGCATGAAGACAAAATAACCATACACATAAAATGGATTAATAAAAAAATTAAAGATACACTTGAGGTCTTTCATCACATTCATGAGAGAATCTCCGTTTGTGGAAAAACAAGAAAAACTGGAGAAGGGACCAGTCTCACTAGTGTGGACAGCATGGCATTGTTTTGTAGGCTGGTTAGTTATTTAAGTATAATCATAATCATCTGATTAAAAGTCACTTTTCGTAGATTAGCCTGAATCTAAACCCAACATGGAGAAACCAGTCGCTTCAGATAGCCACAGGAATTCTTGACTCACTCATGCCAGAGAAACAGATGCTGCCAAGAGCTGTCAAACCTCTGTGGGCCAGGCAGGCAGGGCTGTCGCGACTATAAATCGCCAGTGTTGGCTGTGCCGCTGGCATTTGTTCTCTGGGACCAGCAGGTGCCCACGCTCCTGCTCCGGTGTACCTGAGATACATAGGCAGACACGTCTGCAGTGGGGCATTTGTTTCATTTTTGTGTTCCTGGTTTTCCATTGACACGATGCCTTCCATTTTTCGTTCTGACGAGCTGATTTTTTTTGTGAATGGAAGAAAGGTAAGTTTCTGGCATGACTAATGAGATTTTCATTCTTGGATGGTAAAAGTCAGACTTACTCTTCTCCACTGGGCTTCAGCTCCTTAGTGGCTCATTATATCCACTTTGGCATCCAATTATGAAATCGTGAGTGTCTGTTTGCTTTGCATTCTCACTTGGAATCAGTGTTTTTTTAAAAAAAAAAGAACATTTTATTTGTTGTAAGGTGACAAGCGTGAATTCCGACAGGGCTGCTTCATGCTGCAGGGTGAGTGGCTGACATGTGTCCCTTCTGCGTTTGCTGACTGTGAGCTCCACCTGAGTTCACTAATACCCTTTCACAGGAAAGAGACAGGACGCTGAGGGAAACAACAGCAAATGACTCTCAAATGATAGCGATTCCCTCAGCCTAGCCCATCACCCAGGCAGACAGTTCAGTCGATTGGCAGTCTCTGTAGAGGACAGGGCCGGAAGATGTTCAACCTTGTTCTTCAGGAGAAAAGTAAGCATGTGGGGAGCTTGGAGTGCTTTACAGCCCGAATTTATATTTACTCATGTGTGGCAATTAACAAGAAAAAAAACAGGTAAAAGTAATTTCTAACGGTTCTTGTTTCTCACACCTTGGTGATGCTGTATTGCTGAGTTTTTTAATGAAAGAAACAAAGCACCAACAAAGGCAAAAACTCTTAGCAATTTTTCCAGTCAAATAGTAGAGAAAAGGTCATTTCCGAGACCCTGTAAATTTGTAAACACAGAATGAGAGACAGAGAGGGAGGGAGAGAGAAAGAGACAGATAGAGAGATGGAAAGAAAAAAATCAGAACAGAACAGAAAGAAAGCCCGGTGTAGCGATCTGGAATGACCTGAAAGAACCTAGCACATCAGCAGCGTAATTGCTAAGCGACAGTGTCAGGATTGCAAGACTGAGGTGGGGGGGAAGTGGCTTTTGTTGATTCGTCCTTAAATGTTGTTTAATGTTTTAATGCTAAAATACATACATGTTCCCCAAACATCAGTTTCCAGTTTCTTGGATGCATAACTGAAATGTAGGTGCTCTAAGCTCATTTTATCTGACATATTTCTAGGACAAATTGTAGACGTCAGAAAAGGTGGCAGTCTACACAACCCTGAAGAAGGTATTAGGCCACCACCGGTTCTTTTCTTTGGACCCAGAGCTCAAGCTGACTGAGGCACAGTGTCCATCAGTACTCATCATCCCACAGGCTCCCCAGGGTGCCGCTCTGCTTCCGGTGTTGGCGTTTCTTCCTTTCCTTCTGCCTCCCTCCCCCATATGCTTTTCCGATCATCTCAAACGTGTCTGTTTGTCATCTGCTTTTCTTGTGCCCACTTAGAAATGCGGCTGTTTCCTTGAGACAGAGGCCCTGTTTGTGGGGCATGAATGCCTGGCTTCTGAAGTTGTGAAAACAGTGGCATAGGATGCGAACCCCCATTTGTTTTGATTTGGGGACTCAGCACTGGTCTTGGATTAGTATGCATTCCTCTGTGAAAACTTCCTCATCAGAGTGTCGTTTCTAGGCTGTGCTTACCTTTCGCAGGCTTGTTCTCATGCTGGAGGCACGGGCACCTTTTGGGTCCCCCCCAAGCCCTCTCTCCCAAAACACTTGCATGAACATTCTTCCGAATGACTCCTCACAGACGCTGCCAGGTGACTGTGAAATCTCAGCAAGGCTAGTCCACAGGTCCGGCCTGGTGGCTTTCCAAAACCCAGTACAGACTCATTCCCCACAGGTGGTGGAATGCTGCGTGCTTTCTCTGTGGAAACATACGTTTTGTCGGTATCTGGCATACAGGCGCTTGCTGCAGACTAACTTCCTGCATTTTGCTACTCTGCTGTTGTCTCTGCATTGTTTTCAATTACCAGATGGAGATTTGGGGGGCGCTTGCCCCCCATTTCATATGCTTCCTAAGAAGAGGTTTGTTCCTTTACGCGGTTCCTGAGATATTTTGCTAGCGACTGAGAATGCTGGCCGCTTGACATCTGATTTGCAGCTGACAGGCTTAATCACTCCACATTAAAACTCTCTTCCTTTGGAACCCGGCCACACTCTGTGCTCTTTGGACCTGAGACAGGCGTGACTGAAGGGGACAGCAGTACACTTGTGTGGCAATCCAAGGCCCGCTAACACGAGGACTGAACGTACAGTATTTACCAGGAGTGCCGTAGCAGGAAAACCAAGCACTAAGTGTCATCAGACCTTGGTCTGGGGACAGAGAAAATGGGGAGAAGGAACTACAGTCCTCATTATCAGCCCCTGCTGCTATCTTGTTCCCAGCTTGTCAATCATCGCCATGTGCTCATAGTTAAGGTGTTAAAGAATGTAGTGCCTCTGCTCTTAGGCCCCTACACACACACACACACACACACACACACACACACACACAGATGGTCTGTAGTGTGGGAGTTCGGCTAATCTCTGCATTCCTAAATCTTCTGAGGACTTTAGAAGGAGAACTGCACACAGGAGATGTTTAGTGAAGAATCGATGGTTCACTTGCCTTGCTCAAAGGCAATGAGAACACAAGGCGCTGTGGAGAACGGTGCCCTCCGTGTCTGGGTTCCATGCTGTTCTGCCTCCAGGTCAGCAGCGTTCTGACTTGCTTTCCCCGTCTTGCCTGGCTGTCCCAGCAGAGGAGCTGGCTGAGTTCCTCCAAGTCCTGAGGGCAATGGGCTTTCCTATGTGCCAACTCCAGTAACCCCTGTGCTCAGCTGAGGGTGGAGCCAGGAGGAGAGCCATTTGACTTTCCCTCGCAGACTGGTAGAGCTGGGAAGCGAAGACCCTGGTGCTAAGGAACATCTCTGGCTAACATGTTTTCACAACTTTCTATGGCTGTGAGTTATGGGGGTCCTTCCTGTGTGTCTGTTTCTCATTTGGTGCTTCCCGAATAAGTCAGGAGTCAATGCTCATCATAGATGATAGAAAATTCAGACATGGAGATGAAGTGTCCTTGCTTCTCCAAACTCTTGGTGCCAAGAATCATTAAGAGATTTCTGTAAAGCAACCCACAGCATAAATGTACCCTCCGACCAAAGGCTTGGCCTGCTGTGACCTATGACAGCATCTCCAACCCCTTCCCTTGTTTCACAATGTAGGTCATAGAGAAGAATCCTGATCCCGAAAGGAATCTACTGTTCTACGTGAGGAGAGTCCATATCCTTTGACTGTAAATGGGAAGAAAACGGTTAAAGATTATCAGAAGGGCTAGTGGGGTGGTGGCTCAGTGTTGAGAGCACTTACTGTTCCTCCAGAAGAACTGAGTTCAAGTCCCAACACCCACATTAGACAGCTAACAACCACCTGGCAATTCACACGTCCAGCACCAGAGAGAGCCACTGTCCTCTTATGTTCTCAGCAGGCTAACACACACACACACACACACACACACACACAGCGCACATCCATACAGTAACGTACATATAAATAAAAGTAATAAAAACAAATCTTTTTAAAATTATTGATCAGAAAAATCACCTGCATTCATTCTTGGTAAGTAACTTGTGTCCCATTTGTGATGTCTAGTTGGAGTTCAGAGAATGGCTGTATGGATTCATACTAGATTCATAGAGTCATGTTTCATTTATTGTATTTTCACTGGAGAAAAACTAAAAGAAGCCTCCAGTGGGCTGTGAGTGCTTACCCTGTAAACAATTTCATGACTTCTGAGGGCCATATTCATCCCAATGATTAAGCAACTCTAGGCAAACTTATGTTCAGCCAAATGTCGAAGTTGTGTGTCCCTGATAATGGTGTTTTTATCTGACTCCTCCTACACCCTTATATAATTCTTACCAGAGGAAACAAATTTTTAGAAATATATTTCAGAATCCTGATGTATGATCTATGTTCTCTCAGGTTTTCACCCCGACCTTATTCTTTTTCTGTCTGGGCTTGATTTTCCTTTCCTCCAAGATTTTCATCAGATGTTAGTAAACAGTTCTCCAAGACGAAGAGTTTCTTGTGTTTGAGTGCAACAGTGAGGGAGTGGCCCTAGTTAGTGACTGGGACTGTGGTTATACAATCTCTGTCTGAACACGGGCATGTAAACACATATGTAACAGGTGGACCCACGCAGGCATGTAAGCACATATATAACAGGTGGACTCTGCATAAGTTCTATTCTCCAGTCACCAGAACCATTGCTAAGTTCCTGAGTTCTGTCTCTTTACACTTGGTGAGAGAAAGACAGAGACAGAGACAGAGAGATCAAGAGTCTCAGCACACAAGTGGAGGACAGAGGACAACTTGAGGGAGTTAGTTCTTTCCTTCTACCACGTGAGCTCCAGGCATCAATATCAGAGTCGGGCTCAGTAGCAGGCTCCTTTGCCTGGTGAGCCATCTCTCTAGCCCAAGCTCTGGTTTCAGTGTCATACTGTCGCCTATCATAGACTTGTGGATATCAACAATTGAAGAGAGTTAGGTAATGAAAACACAGAGTCGTCTATCCTATTCTTCCCTTCAGACTATAATCATTTCTTAAGTTAATAATATGTACTCACCGGGAGTGGGGAGACAGTAATGTGTTTGTCTTGCAAGCACAAGGACATGAGTTCAAGATTAACTAAAAAAAAATCTTTAAAAACACCAGATGTGGTACAGTGGGGAGGCAGAGACAAGTAGATCCCTGGAACTCACTAATTAGTCAGCTAAGCCTATTTGTCAATGTTGACTGTACCTGTGGAATGACACTGAGTTTGGCCTCCAGCCCCCATGTGGACAAACACACACACACACACACACACACACACACACACACACACACACACACGCATGCACGCAGTGAGCCCTGTTGCCAGGCACCAGGAAGCCAGTGGTGAACAAGACATTGCCATCGTTTCTCTCTCCACCTCCCAATTAACACTTCTACAATGTCTGACCTTAACAAAGGTTTTCTCTCCAGCGAATGTTTGGCTCTGCTAGCAACAGTGCCAACCTAAAGCACTCTCACAGTATCCTGTAGACCATCCCCAGGCCCGGGTCCTATGTTTACATTCATAATTTTAATCCTCCCTTATATTGTGCCTTTCATATTGCAGAAATGTCAGGCCCCACAAAACCCCGATTTACTGCTGACTTGGGCCCTGGCTTAGGTATCATGCCCAGACTATGACACAGAATGAACATTGTCATCTCCCTTCTATTATTCCATCTCCTCCATGCACAAAATCAGGAGCTGTGGTGGCCTTTGCCCTGGGTTCCTGACATCACATAAACCAAGTGAGATGGTTGGCGCTGTAATCCCAGCACTCTAAAGGTAGAGGCTGAAGGATCAGAAGCTCAGGGTCATCCTAAACTACATAGTAAGTCTGGGGACAGCCTGGACCACAGAGACCCTATCTTAAAAACAAACGAGTAATAAACAGTTCATATTTACTCAAATAACAAATTTTTCTGAAGCACTAAGTATTCAGAAGCTAGACAGGCACTGCCTCTGGCCCACCCTAGTGAAGGAGATGGCCATAGCAGACACACGGGGGAAGTGATGAGAGCCACGTGTTGTGAAGCACCAGAAGGATGCCCAGCCAGACATGGAGAGGGCGAGATGAGATAAGGGTTGAGCGCAACTTTTCAGCAAAAGCTGGACTGTTGGAGGCAGAGATGTTCCAATCGAAGGCATGGAGCCAGAGGAAAAGGACTATCATGTTTTGGAGAAATAAACAAAGTTTCTGTTGACATACATAAAGTGCTGAAGGAGAGGAGGGAGAAATGTGACAGGAAATGCAGACGAGATAAGCAATGAGAGCCTTAAAGAAAGGGACCAGGTCTGGCATGCTCCCTGTACATTTAGGCTAAAACAACTTCTAAGTACACTGCAGGGCTGCCTGTCTTGGGGGCAGTGAGAAATCTCTTTAATGGGAAGGACCAAAACACACTTACAACATATTGTTTCTACTCAGCCCAAGTAATGTTTCTATGTTTAGCATTTATAAAAATAAAGCATAGCTACTTAAGTTTGAGATTGTTCAGGATAAGCCCATCCTACTCCATTATCAGCTGTTTGTTTGCAGTTCAGATTTAACTGAGGGTCTGTATCTGTCTGGCCACACTGTCTAATGATGAGCCCCAAGATGAGCCAATAGAACACAGAAGGAATCGATCAGGGCTAGCTGTGAGGGAAGAAAGAGAGTCTTGAAACTAGCTGGTAGACATCCAGAGGGCAAAGAGGTCAGAGGAATCAGTTGTCCACATTTCACTCAGATGGCTCTAAAACATGCACACAGCTCTCCTGTTACATGCTGACCGACTGAAGACTTATCCACCTTTGAGACAGATAGCACTTGGGTTTCTTGGCTTGAAATTTTCTGGATCCCCAAAGCAGAAACTAAGGACTCCTTGCTTTTTTGTACCCTACTCCCTGGAGCACTTTAAGGGCTACCCCACACTACCTTCAGCCTCTGTCTCAGACCTGAGCAGCCGTAACTGGCTCAGAATTAAAGAGCAGAGTCGGGTGTGCAAAGCCTTCTTGGGAAGGCTGCAAAGAGCTCCTCAGTTAGGATTCCAAAACCCACAAGTATCCTGATTGCAGCTCCTCATCAAGGGCAGCAATTACAAGAAGAAAATTACTCAATCCTCACCCAAGCCAATTATCAGCTCCACCTGGAAAAATACTCTTACTCTGCACCCAGAAAAGGCCCCAAGCCAACTCTGGTAGATTCCTGGATTCACCTAAAGAAGAAGATTTGCATACATCCTTTGTTCTCTCTCTGAGAAAACATGCAAACGTCTGACATAGTGATCAGGATAGGGCTGGTTCAAGAGCCATGGTTATTACTGCTATTTGCTAAACTAGGGTTTATACCCAGGGCTGCTCACATGCTAGACAAAGGGTCTGTTGCTGCTCTGTATCCTCAGCCCTTAAATTGATATTTTCTAATTCCATAAGAAAGCAAAAGTAAATATCAATGTCCAGGAGAAAATTAAGCCTCCCAGGAGGATTTCTCTGATTTTACACAAACCACCTTCTATGACATCCAAAGAAATGACACTATATGGATTCATCTTCCATTGCCCACAATTCTGAGTTCTGTAAAAGTCATGCAATTTCCACATTGCCTTTGGGTGCAAACGCTAAACTACTGACAGCAGGCTCCTGCAGTCTGTGTATCTTACTCAGGAAGAACTCACACATGATTCATTGCAGAAATATCTGTGCTTTGACTGAAAGGTGCTGTCCTATACCACTGGAAATGCCATATCATTGCAAGGCACTGTCCTATACCACTGGGAATGCCGTATCACCTTCCTTGGTTTTGTTCTTGTGAAACAGAGTCTCTGTGTATTCCAGGCTACCCTACCCTGTGTTACCCAAGCTGCATCAAATTCACAGCAATCCTCCTGCCTCAGCTTCCAAAATCCTAGTAATAATAAGTACAAATCACAATTTCTAGCACGTGCTAGTTCTTTTTTATCGTTTAGTGTTCTTCTGGGCACTGAGAGAGGCAAGCACTCTACCACTGAGCTGGCTTCCCAACTAGTATTTCATCGCCTTCCCTACTAAATTGGAAATTCTTATATTCAAAACTGCCCTGGGACCCAGTGTTCAGAAAGCTGGTGTAGCCCCTGAATAGTCCCTCCACAGCTTTCATCAATGAGCTGAGATGGAAAAGTAGAAACGAAACAACTCCAGCAACTTGGGTGGCTTTTCCTTGACTGTCCTTCCAGTCCATCTCAGAGGCACTAAATATGGCTGTGGGGGAGGTGGCTGCGGTGCCTGTACAGTGATGGTGTCAAGATATGACCCCAAGAGCAAGAAGATCCAGTATCCTTTGCGCTGGCCTGGCCGTGCTCTGGGCACATCTGGGAAGGACAAGGAGCCTTTCCCACGAAGGCTTCCCTTTCCCTGACACTGTGCACCTCTCCCTCCTGTCTCCCAGTCTCTAACAAGCTCGTCCTGCCTCCATGTCTTTTCCACAAATTTGTCCTGTGTTCTGAGCTCTCAGGGCTCTGTTCTCTGTTGTTGTAAAACAGTTCCTTTGCCGTTGAACAGGGAGTTCAGAGAAGTGTCTGCAAGAATGGATAACGCAGAGTTAGAGTCTTAGTGACACTTAGGTCTTAGCACATTCTGAGAAAAGTCATTTTCCCAGGAGAATGAGTTGATTACCCAAATCAAGCTGCAACACCTCTACTTGAAAATGCAAATCCGCTCTCTGGTGGAACATGGAGGTGAAGGTGGAGTTGTCTACTGCCAAGGTTTTGCTTGGGTGAACTGGGTGGGTGGTGCCATTCACAAATGATAGGACAAATGGAAAGGCTGAGGAGGCAGAAGTGTCGGGTAAGCTGGGGACACATCTACGGTGCTTAGCAGCTATCTCCAGAGAATTGTACAACAGGTGTTTCTATACAGCGCTTAGCTGTTCAGGGAAGATCTCTTCTCAGGAGTTAATTTATTGGGTGTTATTAACAGAAATAACAAGATACTGGCAAAATAACCAGCATTTACTGGATGCTTGTGAATGTCGTACACTGTTCCAGATGCTTACATATTAAACATGTCATCAAATTTACTTCTCCAAACAACCTCAAGAGAGTATGACTGTCACCAGCATTTAAAACTGAGAAAGAACAGCAAAAAAGTTAAATTCTATGAATATCTTAGTGGTGGATGCAGGCTTTCAGCCAGTCTAGAAGGCGGTGAAGACTTCAAGAGAACAGAGAGTTGTGGAGCACAGTCAGAAAACAGAAAGGGAAATGGGCAAAGAAAGATGTGTGCGCCTGTGTTCACCCACACTAAAAACATGCCCACTCACACACACACATACACACATATACATCCACTCACACACACACACACACACACACAACAGACATACATGCATACACACATACACACACATTCACAAACATGCCCTCATACCCACTCAAACACACACACACACACACACACACACACATTCACATGCTAAAACAAAAAGGAAGAATTGCAAGAAGGAAAAATATACACATATGAATTCACAAATACCACCTTCTCAGTCTGTAATGTTACTTGTAAGTATGTTTTCAGGGCTGGCCATTTGGTACTGGGCAAGACTATTTCTCTCTCTATCATCATTCCTTAGTTGCCTGTAGTTCTCCATGTAGGCCTGATGCCTTCAGGGATCCATAGAGGAACACTTCCTTACTTGCCTCACAAGGAAAGAAAACTAAAATAAGGAAAGGTGAGGGAAGGTCACTTAGGAGTCCAACATGGAAGTGTCCCTCTTTTCCTTCCTCCACTTGTGATATGTAAGTTCTTTCTCAGGCATGGCCAGGTGATGGTTGTATAGGTCATCTTCTCTGTGGTTGGGGAAATACAGCCTTCCTCTGGACTGAAATGACTCCCCAAGTTTTGTAACCCATTCCCCATGATTTCAGTGTGTTCTCTTTACATAAGCCCATCACAGCCACTACCCAGCAACAGCATGCCTGGTGCCCATCTGCTCTCTCCATGGGGCAGCCATTACCACAGTGGAAGGTGTGGGGAGCATCAAGAAGAGGATTCACCCTGTGCAAGTAAGATCACAATGTTATGGGGACCAGATGCTAGAGCAGGCATGGCCCGTAGTCTGGTGTGTTCTCCTAGGGTCTCTAAGCTGGGACAGGCATGGTCCACAGTCTGGTGTGCTCTCCTGAGGTCTCCAAGCTGGAACAGACATGGCCCGTAGTCTTGTGTGTTCTCCCAAGATCTCCAAGCTTGAAATCCTTTATAATTTTACTTCCTTGTTTCATAGCTAGGAATCTTTTTCAGAGATCTCTTCAAGATAATGTCATTGACTGTAAAGACATCTTAACCCGAGAGACCTTCTCAGCTCTGTCCTTGCCAGTAACTAAAAGACAAGGACAGTCTTACTAAAAAAGGAAACAAGGCAGAAAATGGGAGTTTATAGAAAATAGACCTCTTCATTTCTCACAATGGGAGGCTGATGAGAGTTCATCTGTAAGTGAGAGAAGGCTCCAGAAACATCACCCAACTACTTGCTACAATTAAAATGCAGCAGGGTGGGTTATTCGAGTTTGGAGGGCTCTTCAAAGAAAGGGTGGCATGGTTTCCCTGTGACTGAGCAGGAACTCCTGCTGGGTGAGTTTTAAGGCAGAATGTAGAAAAACAAGGTTCTTTCCCTTAGGGCTCCTTCCTTGAAACATTGCAGCTGGAACAAGGAGGCTTCACTGCCTGCCCGTTGCCCTTGACAGGGACCTGCTCATATCTTCCAGCCGTGAACTCAAATAGCTGTGTTCTTCAGAAGATTTTACCCAGCATCTACCTCTCATCACTTTAGCTATACAAGTGTTTCCTTCTATGTTTAGTAGATCTGACTCTCTCAGGTCTTGATGGGACACGTTTGTTCAGTGGTACCCCGGAGCAGGCTTGCCTGGCTTGCAAATTTACAGGGTTTCTGCTGATTGTCTTTAGACATATCCATAGTCAAGTTAAACCAGACACCCTTAAAGGGCCTTGGTTTGCATTGTACTTGCCATGGTAGTGGGGGTTTTGTACAATAAAACTTGGAAAAGAGGATTCACCTAAAGGGTTCTGTCTCCCCAAGAGAGCCAGGTGTTAACCACAACAGCAGATTCTAGTCCAGACTATCTGTCACAGGAGACACAAGTGCCATGTAGTGATAAATCCAACACAGCCATGTTGTCCCCTAGCACTAAAATAACGTCTGTCCTTTCAGTTGAACCAGAGTATTCGGCTTTCATTATAGGAGCCACGATGTGGTGGTGGTGGGGGAGGGGATAATTTGAGAGCACTAGAATCATACGCAAGACAGCTAGGTGAGTGTGTAGTGACAGGCAGGCTGGGCTGGCACTCCTGGTTTCACTTGCTGCTTCCTGGCTTAGGGATTTTGTATAGAGCAAATAAATTGACATTTTCCCCCATTGTCTTCTCTGTATAAGATTGAATACACATGATTTAAATGTGTGAATAACCCAGCAATATGAAATAGATGTTCTTCTTGTTTTAAGTATCTAGAGTACAACATTTAGTACACTAAAAATCCTCTAATCTGAAAGAGCACGAAGATGCCTGTACAGAGCCTGCTGAATTGATTCACACAATTCATTTATTCTGCAAAGTACAGGCCATTATTACCCTAATTGTAAAATGAAGAAAAGTTAGAGCATCCCAAGTGATAGAGTAAGTGAGCTACTGGAAGGAAAAAAGAAAGCAGGCATGAGAATGATTCAGCTACTGGGCTTTAAAAAAAAAAAAAAAACAAAACTACCTGTATCTGACTTCAGAAAATTACCTTCTTCCTCCAGAGGTGAGCGTTTCTCCTGAAGTTGTTTTCAGGAAGTTTAGACTCTGTGCTGCTGGCTGGCGTGCAAGGCCGCAGGTGTAATGCTCTAATGGTGTGCCTTTGCCTCTCAGGAACGGCTGGCCAAGTGTCATGGCACACAGTGTGGATTCTGCAGCCCTGGCATGGTGATGTCCATCTACATTCTGCTCAGGAACCACCCAGAGCCCACACCCGATCAGATCACTGAGGCGCTTGGAGGTGAGGCTTTTGCAAGCACTGCTAGCGCAGCCTTTTCCAAACATGGAAATGTGGGTAGAGTGGAACCACAAGGTTTTGTTGTTTGTGTTTTAACTCATCTGTCTAAATCACTCACTAACATTACTTCATAAAATCACTATACATTTTTATAAGCTGGTTGGTGGGGGCTCAGAAACAATGGGTTATCACAGACAAACAGTAACCAATTCAATTGCTACAAAAATAGTGATATAGCTAAGTGTAAAAATTGTGACTTTGGCCGGGCGGTGGTGGCGCACGCCTTTAATCCCAGCACTCGGGAGGCAGAGGCAGGCGGATCTCTGTGAGTTCGAGGCCAGGCTGGACTGACACAAAAACAGTACAGAGAAACCCTGTCTCATAAAAACCAAAAAAAAATTGTGACTTTGTATCTACAAAGACAAGCTAACAAATGTAGTTTCTATCAGAACCCTTCCTAGTTTGAGAGAATGAGATCTAAGGTATTAATGGTATTGATGCAACAAATAGCCGTTAAAGGACAGCTCCTTGTCCCTTTCCCCAAACAGACACAGGCAGAAACTCAATTATGATGAAAAGATGCAAAAGAAAACCAGGTCAAAGTTCAACTTAAATGTGTTTGGAATTGGCATATTTTCTCTCCACAACTTCTTGGTTCAAAATTTTCTGGTTAACTGCTGTGGCCTGTAGTGGTTGGGTGTAATTTTAACCCAGTCTGTTAAGTACTCAGTAATCTTTTTATTGTTCAGTGAAGCACTAAGCCCCATGGAGTAACTACTAGGAGCTTTGAGACTTGGAGAAATCATGAGAGTCTCCCTGTGTTATTAAGACCTCTTCATAGTTACCATTCAAACAGCTTGTAAAGTTTGCACAATATTTTTCAAAACTTTGAGACAGGACATCATTATATAGCCCTGGCTATCCTGAAACTCACTGTATAGACCAGGCTGACCTCTACCCTCTGAGTGCTGGGATCAAAGGCATGTGCCACCACCCCTGAATCGTGCACATTTTTTAAGAATAGCGGTTTCCTTCCTACTTCCATCCATATTTTGGAAATGTTGACTAACTGAACAATATCAGCTATGCACTGAACACCTGCTGTGCATTCTCAGTGGGTTCAAGAACATCCAAGGCAATCTTGCTTTTCCAACTTCTGATCTGACAAGTAAACTAAGTAAATGACCCAACACACTTATTGCCGGATCCAGACAATCAGTGGAACAGCCCTGCCTGAAGTATTCCCCTGGAGAACAGAGCCAGAGACCTTCAGCCCCTGTGTCGGTCAGCTATCCATTACTATGGCAAAATGCCAGAGATAACTAACTTACGAAGAGAACAGCTTGGTTTTGGCTCACAGTTTGTAGACTCCAGCTCAGGATCTGTGGACTCCATTGCTTTGCACTTGTAGTGGCGCTGCTCATCTTGGTGGAACTAGCTGGCAGAGAAAAACTGCTGGTCCCATGGCTTTCTGTTTAGGGAATAGGCATGGGATAAGACACGAAGAGTTGGTCGGGAAATGTGATGGTTTCTCTAGTGTTTAAAAAAACTGTAATCACATACTTGTCGTTAACATCCCCAAGGGAAGTGTTTTTTCAAAGAATCTTACTGGGTTTCAGAGCAAAAATAGACTTAACTGTTTTCCTGAAAACACTAAGCATAGATGTGCAGTCTATTTCTGTATGAGACCATAAGACCTGATTAATTCCTTATCAACCAGGTAACTTGTGCCGATGTACTGGGTACCGTCCAATTGTAGAAAGTGGGAAAACGTTCTCGTCGGTAAGTTAAGATGTTGTAGCTTATGTGAACACGGGTGGGGGATTATTTACTTGATCAAGGGGAGCTCACTGGTGGCTACACTATGGAGGAACAGTACTCCCCTCTCTGCAGCTCCTCAGGAAGGGATGAGGCATCCTGAGTCCCTGTCTCATGCACAGTGCTGTGTTGGTGAACCGTGTTTTATGCAGATAGTCACACCGAGGTCATGAGTATTTTTATAAGTAAGCCCTCAGCATCTATGCAATTTCTTCAAGTTTGATGCTTTCCTGAGAAGTATGAAATTTATTCTACCACTCCAATAAATGTAAACTCTATTGAAGAGAATGAAATGTAGAAACAATAAAAGCAGCTAGTCTTGTGGCATGGAACTGAGGCCAGGAATGGAGATGTTGGTGTGCAAGATACTCTCGGGAGTACAGAGGGAGTTTGAGCAGCCTGCATCACCTAGCGAGGCCCAATAGAGCACTTATTAGCATACATGAGACCCAAGGTTCAATCCCCAGTGCAAGAAAGAAGGGGCCAGGGGAGGAAAGAAAGACAGGTGCTAAACAGGCACACATATTGAAGGAACACAGACTGAAGAGAATTGAAGGAAAGGAAAAGATAGAGAACGTATCAGAGAAAGGGAACTTTGAACTAAATTATAAAATAAATTACAGAAATGAATTGCTGAGGAAAGAGCAGTAGAAAAATTATAAGGAAGAAAATTGGTTGAAATAGAAAAAGATGTCCAATGTCCAAAGTTCATATTAAAAACAAAAAGGAAGAAAGAGAGAGAAGTTGGTATGGTGGGGGTTTTAAAAACTAAAGAAAGTACGCTGTTTGGGGCTAAAGAGTTTAGACTGGAAGCTGTTAGCCAACATAGAGACACTGTTCTGTTCCTGAGCCAAGAGTAACACAGCAGGGGGAACTTCACTTCCCTGTGGGAAGGACAAGCCTGGGCTGCTCAGTGTGGGGAAGGACTGCATGAGCTAGGCAGTATCCCGTGCAGAAGGGAATGTTGACAATGGTCAGTGGGGACAGAAAGATGGCTTCCAAGAAGAGCCTACCCATCATAACCAGGTCTAACCACCAGGCAGCAAAGACTTCGGGAAGCCAAGAACCCAAGTCTCCTTGAAAGCTGGAAAATATGACTAGTGCATACTGGGGTGGACAGTCTCAAAATCCACTTTTCACAATAAAAAGTATTTTATAACATTTTTGATGACCAAAAACAATTCAAAGTATACCAGTTCACTCCAAAAACTACAAGTTTTTGAGGAGCAAGGTTGATGCTGCATGCTTGTAATCCAAGCATTCAAGTAGTAGAGGCAGGAGATCAGAAGTCCTTGGCTACACAGTCAGTACTGGGCCTTTCAGAAACGCTAGAGACCTTCTCTAAGAATAAAAATTAAAACAACCTTGGAAACTTACATTTTTATACTATTACTAAGAATTTTCAGGAAGGTTTACAAACCACAGGCTAGTTCACTTTATCCCAAGATACTATCTATGGTATGTCATAATAGTAACACACGTTTTACCATTTTTTTACCTACAGAATGTGAAGAAATAGCACCTTCTTCATATTGCCCAGCCTAAAACTATATGGTCTTCTTTCAGATAAAAATCTATGTAAAGATGTAAACAGAAATACAAAGAATTAGTTCTTTTGATAGCACAGCTCACAGTGTTCGAACCCCTAATTAAGTCTATAGAAATGGACTTGGAGTTCAAAATACCAGCTATTACTTTTCACAGCAGGTCTGTGTGGGATTTTCCCATCAATAAGTGTAACCTTTATTATTCCAATTTAACAAGCCCAGCCTGTCCAGCACATGCTAAACCAGAAACTGGACTCTTGGTTATAATATGGCATTCATTGCCTCCAAATTGTCACACATCCTTGGCACTGTTTACCAAGATGAGAATAATAAATGAAACTGGGTATTGTGGTATACACTTGTAACTTGGGAGGTTAAGGCAGGAGGATTGCCCGAATTCAAGGCCAGCCTGAGCTATAAAGTGAATTACTTCCAGGTCAGCCCAGGCTGTAGTGTAAGACCTTCTCTCACTAAAGCATTAGAAAAATTAGAGTAGGAAGAAGAAGAAGAGGGGGACAAGGAGGAGGAAGAGGAATTGATGATGGTCACAACTGACAAATTCGGCCCAAAGGGTTACCTTTTGGTTTCACATTAAATATCCTGAAAATTATAATTAAATCATTAGTGATTTGAATCTTTCAAATAATTCATGATCTCCTTCACGTTTCTCTAATTGTTCAATAGTGGGTCACTTGCTGCCCTCACCTCCCAAACTCACATAGAGGTTTAAGCATTTTTATTGTTTGTGGAATAAAGCATCCAACCAAGGCGCTCACATATCAGCCTACCCACTGAGCTACCTATATCCCAGCCAGCCCCTTTTTTCTTGTTTTGTTTATTTGTTTTGATTTGTTTGGGCTTTTGTTTTTAAGACAGGGTTTCATATAGCCCAGAGCTTGCCTCAACCTTGCTGTGTAGCTAAGGATGGCCTTGAACTCCTAATCCTCCTGTCTCTACTTCCCAAGTACTGGGATTACAGGCATGTGCCTGCCTTGTTACCTATGTTTTACTGGGAGCTGGAGAAACAGTAACCAGGTGAGACACAAATGCTGCAGGGACCTCCTTCCATTCCGCTGGAAAGAGAAGTGAGGAGTCCACAGATTAGTTTGGTGGGTTACAGATGGGAGGCCTCAGGCATCATGTTCAGGAACTGACCGTGAAGTTGACCTACATTGAATTATTTCCCAAGGGACCTACTGTTTGCCAAATGAAAGGTTCTGGAAAATGCTGCATGGATCTAGAGGAAAAGTCTTTTGTTAGCAGAGAGGAAAAAGTAAGTGTCTGTTTTTCCTACCCCAATTGGGATTGACTCAAAAAATGCTAGCAAAAATCCAAATGTACCTATTCTTGTCAGTCATTACGAGGCAAAAATAAGTAAAATGCATGTCATGAAAAGTCTCAGTTTGAGAGTGCAGTGCACCATGGAAGGGAAGGCACGGAGGCAGGAACCTAAGACATCTGGTCTCACTGCATCCAGAGAGAGATGTGTGCTGGTGTTCAGCTCTCCTTCTCCTTTTCCGTCAGTCTGAGTCCATGGGAAGGTGTCCCTCACATTCAGAGTTAGTCTTTCCATCCATTTAGCCCAGTCAGTCTAGACTCTGCATCACAGACACGGCTGGAGGTTGTCTTCTGGAGGATTCTAGAGCCTGTTGAGTTGATAATCAATATTCACAACCTCAGGCACCTTTGTGCTCATAAATATACAATAATACAGGAGACCCAGTGCAGAAGTCTAACGCTCTTCTCCAACAGCAGAGAAGTCAAGAGTCATGTCCATGTAGGACACCACCCCTCAGTCCTGGGAGAAAGTGAAAGTCTATGTGAGGGGGGCCCCTGTGAATCCAGCATCTTGTTTTATATTGGGGTATGGTTGGGGGAGTGCTACACTTGAATATTGCTGAGTGTCTCTCAGTAACTCTGACTTTCCATTTGTGTTGTGTTTTGTTGAGATGTGTACTAAATTGTATAATGAAGATGAGTTCCAGCCCTTGGACCCATCACAGGAACCTATATTTCCTCCTGAACTGATCGTAAGTTGCTCTGCTTTTGTTGTCTCTTATGACATGGTGCATGTCCTTTTGTATTGTACTGTGGAACCACAAATCTCTAGCTATTAAGAGATGGGAATGAGTCTGCCATGATGGAGTCATTTTTTTTAGGGATGTGTTCAGTTCTTTCAATAGGCAATCATGTCAGAGGGCATGAAAGAGTGGTGTTTCTGGGAACCGCAGAGTCCCTTTGGCTGAATCCCTTCAGCTGAAGCTCCCAAGGTCACAGTACAGATGAGTCACTGAAGGTCATACAGATACCGATGGGTCTCTTAAGGCCAATTTGTAAAACAGTAAAGTGTCGGTAAAATGATGCTCAGGACAATGGAACTGTACTGTTCTTACAGTTAACCGCTGGTTCAACCTAGTAAAGAAAAGAGGAAAGGAAACTAATACGGCACATGGTTGTCTGCATGGTAGGAGAATTGGCGTCTCAGAATCCAGTGCCATGTATCCTCCCAGGGTGAGAATTTGGACACCTTGGCTAGGACTCAGGGGTTTTTTTGGGGGGGGGGTGAAGCTGGGATTTTTCTTTTCCTTTTTTTCTTTTTCTTTTTCTCTTTTCCTTTTTTCCCCCCATGGAATCATTAGCTTTAACGGTCAGCTTGCTATGACCTAGCATCACTTGGGAAGAAAGTCTCAATGAAGATATTGTCTATGTTGGGTTGGCCTGTGGGCGTGTCTGAGGGAAGATTTGTTGTTGTTTTCTTCTTTTTTTTTTAAACTTGTATTAATTCTGTGTGGACCTCACATCATGCATTCCGACCCCGCTTATCTCCCTGCCCCTCACATCTGCCCTCTGCCCTTGCCGACCCTCTGACAAAAAAAAAAACAAATTTATAAGAAAAAATGTGCCGCACCCCCCGACACACACCCTCGGCCAGACCAAGGAGTATGGGATGGGCAGCCATCTGTGTCCTCCATGAGTCAGTATTTTAAAGTTACATACCTAAATGTAGATCCATGTATACCTGATAGACATAAGTAAGGTTGTAAAAAGCAATTCCCTTACACACACACACACACACACACACACACATACAGCATGCAACACCTGTAAATAAAACAAGTGAGTGATTTTTAAATTTTTAAGGGAATAGTGTTCAGTAACATTTTTCCCATAGTCAGTGTTTCTCTGAGCCTGAAGATGAGTGTCTGACTGATAGTTAACATACTCTCCAGTCCATTGCCCACGGCTTTCTTGAAGAGCCGGGAGACAGGGGCAAGGAAATGGATTTACCCACATTTTCCCCAGAACCAAGGAAGAAAACATTCTCAGCTTCTCTCCACCTCACCTGTAGCATCGTTGCCGTTTACAGAAAAGATGACTCAAACACATGTACACATAGTTAATGGTAACTTAGAAGAGCCGTGCAGGAAGTCCTCTGACAACTCAGGTCTTCCTTGGGGGCTGTTTACTGTGGAAATTCTAATTCTCCAGTGGTGGGCAGAACCAGAACAGACCGAGACTCTGCCTCTCCAGACAGTCACTTCATGAGTATAAACACTGTTCCTATGAATACCTAGCAGGATGTGTCTCATTGATTTGGGAGTTTCAGTCTACCCTTTCCTGATCCCCGAGAAAGCTTGAAATGACCCGTGGACTCCCTGGACCCCCAGAAAGCGTAGTGGCATTGCTTCTCCACAGAGAATGGCCGAGGACCCACATAAGAGGAGGCTGACATTTCAAGGGGCCAGGACCACCTGGTTCATGCCTGTGACCTTGGAGGATCTTCTGGAACTCAAAGACAGCTACCCCAAAGCCCCACTGGTCATGGGGAACACCACAGTGGGTATGTGTTATTCGTGTGTGTTTCAGTTCAGATCAGGTAACTGAAACCCCTCCTCATACTCTGCGTAAGCAGGGTTGATTTCTACTCGTGGGACTTGGGGTCTTTTAGAATTTTTTCTTTTGCAAGTAAGTTCTATACATGATAGTTTTTACTCTGTCATACCAGTAACCCATTGTTCTCTTTCTAATTGCTTTCTGTTTTTCTCCTTAAGGACCCAATATTAAATTTAAAGGTGAATTCTATCCAGTTTTTATATGCCCACTTGGACTTCCAGAACTGCATTTTGTGAACAGCACAAACAATGGTAAGTGTCTTGGCTTTCAAATAAGACACCAACCCTGGCTCAGTGGGGCACCAATGGCAATCACTGACACCTCACCGGAGCCCTGGCTTCACTCATTCATTCAAAGCAAGTGGGCGTGTACTATGTGTTCACTACAAGTCTCAGGGTGTCTCAGCTCTGTCACTGAGCATCACATAGCCATCAGAGCCATAACAGCAAGAAGATGCCAAAGAGCTCAAAGAGCTCAGCCAAGCAGGAAAGACTGGTCTAATAAACCCTTCAGACATTTTCTCTCTTGAGGCTCATCACACACACATGTGTACCCATGCACATGCACATACACACATGCACATATGCACACACACATGCACACATACACACACACACGCACACACACAATCTTGGTGATGGGATTTAAAATGCAACTATGAGCAATTTTAATTTTTTTCTTTCATTCTTTTCACAAGTTGCCAGGTGCCTTCACATGTCCTGTCTCTTTGGTCTTTAGGACAACCCTAGCAGACAGACCCATCTCATACCTTCAAGCCTCCAATACCCTATGGGAGACTCAGGATCAAAGGACTTAAATAATTTCCTCAGCCTCCCATGTCAGGCCTAGATCCTGTCTTCTTTTTGCTGACAATGCACAAACAAGGCTGTCTGAGTAATCCCACCACCAACACCCAAACAATGCATTTGAATAGATAATGATTGAAGGCAGGAGCCAAACTTACGAAGCTTAAATAGTTAAAATTCCAAGCGTGAAAAAGAGACCAACGGGGTAGCTTCTTGCTCTCCCTCTAGCATGCCAGTCTTAAGTTAGTGGCTCATCATTTTTTCTTAACCACTGGGATATCTGTATCAATGGACGTGGATACAGGAAAGGATGGACTAAGGGAGATTCCCCAGCCATGTGGGTGAGGGAAGGTCATTGGAGGCAGAGGGTGTAGAGACGGAAGCAAAGCACAGAACTACACATGCTGCTGCAACTGCTGCTGCTGCTCCGTCTTTTCTTCATTGCCATCCCTCCTAGGAGCAGTAAGCACCGTTTCCTAATCATCCCTCCATGGAACATTAACACTGGAGATAAATGCGTGGCTTTTTATGTACAGTGGGTTCATTGGTGCCGGATGCATACTGAGTTTTTTCTTAGTCACTCCCTTATGGATTCTATTAGCCCTAGTGAAACAACACTACTGAAATCATGCACTCCTGTAAATCAAACTGGCCTGCTGCCAACACCTATCCACTCCTGTTCTCTTTTTAGAAGAGGGCAGGGCAAAGGGAAGAGATGACTGTGGAAGAAGAAGAAGTGGACAATGGAAATTTTGCCAATAAATTTTCTAGTTTACTGACTTTCAAAGAGAGTTTTTAAATCCTACTGTACTGGCACACACTATAATCTGGTATCCGTGGGGCTAAAACAGAAAGACCATGGGTTTAAGACCAGCGCTCTAGTGGAACAAAACTATCTCAAAAGAAGGGGAGGATTTACAATTTCCACAGATGATCATTTACTCAGGGAAAGCAAATGAAGCATTGAATTTTGGTTATCTGTGGTTAATATGTACCAAAATCCAAGGCAAACACCACTCACTGTCTGTGACTGAGAAAAGGGATTTGGTGCTTAATATTTGAGAGTTGTATTAGTTTTTCATCACTATGACAAAATGCCTGCAGGAAATAAATTAAAAGGAGCAAAGATTTGTGTTGGATCATGGTTTCAAAAGTTTCATTCCATCATGACAAGAAGGGTACAGTTGAGCAGGGCAGCGACATCACGGCACCAAGGGGGCACCAAGCGAAAAGACCATCTGCACTAGATGGTTCTCCTTTTGAATTAGTTACTTGTGTCAATCCCATTGCAAAATACCAGACAAGAAGCAAACTTGAGGGAAGCCGGGCTTATTTTGGATCTCCACTCAAGGGCACAGTCATGTGATAGGGAACTCATGAGAACAAGAGCAGGGGCAGGGCGTCACATTTCGTCCCCAGTGAGGAAGCACAGAGCACTCAATTCTGTTTTATGGTCTAGTGTTCTTTCTCCATCTGAATTCTATATTATAGGACAGTGCCGCCCACACTGAGGGAAGGCTCCCGTTAGTTAATCTTCTTTCGAGATGCCCTCAGACACGTACAGGTTCTCTTCCATTCAATCAAGTAGACTTTAATGCTAACCATCACAATAAAGTATCCATAATTATCATTGGTTGTTGTCATCCCAACCAACTATACAAAGAGCAGATTTATTTAGAAGCATGCATGCAGGCTCACTGTACACTTATGTTCTATTCTCTTGCTTTCAGGAGCAACAATAGGAGCAGGAAGCAGCATGGAACAGTTGAAAGATACCTTGAATTTTCTGGTTTCAGAGCACCCGAAGGAGAAGACCAAGATTTATCATGCCCTGCTGAAGCATCTGAGGACATTTGCAGGGCCCCAGATTAGGAACATGGCTGTATGTTCTCTACTGTTCTATAAAATAAGCCACAGTGTGTGTGTGTGTGTGTGTGTGTGTGTGTGTGTGTTCGTCCCAAATGACAGGTATCACAAGTGTGTATGTTGGATGAGGTTCACGTATGTGTCTAATATGATATAACAAATCATGATATAGAGTCAGAAGATGCACAAATTCTTTTCCCAGTTATCCTATAGAAGAGTTTGGAAATTAAGGACCAACCAAATGGAACCGTGTCTAGGGTCCCATCCAGCTCTGACCATCTATGAAGCATGTCTTATCTAGGGTGTAGCTAACAAGATCCCACCTTCCCAGATGCTCTTCTGATTGGTTCTTCTCTTAGACCTATGCTCTGATATCCATTTCTCACGTGTGTTCATGCATACATCCTTGGGCCCCCAGTTGTCTAGATGTCTCACTGAGGTCCTTCCATTACTTAAGGTTTCAGGGTAATTGGCTCAAACCACTCTCCATTACATGCACGATGAGCAAGCCATCAGAACGCAGGGCCCAGCAGATACTCATTTCTGGTTTTTGTCTCTGGGCTACAACTGATTCCCAAATCTGCCTCATATTCTTATATGTGTATTGTATGTCAATTTTCTGAAGGACATTGCTCCTCTCAATGAACTTGTTCCCATAAGTCCCCTAAAGTCCCCTGTTCAAGCCTGTCCTAAGCAGACTTTGCTGAAAGTTTAAGGCCACAGACAAGCGTTGGGTCTCTTGGCAGCCATCCTATATGTAAATGCACCTTACTCCAGGTCTGTTTGTGGGGCTGCAGGCTCTCCACCTTCCCTACAAAGGACTTTCTTTCTCTATGTGTGTGTCATACCCTCACTTTCCCCTAACCTGCTGACATCACTCCCTAGCTTTCCATTCACTTATCTTACTTGGCTTCTGAACAAACACAAATGTGTGTTAGGACCATTTCTCCAGGAGACTAGCTCTCCTCCCTGCTCACAGGTGCTTCCTCAGCATTTAGGTGGGTCAAAAGTGAGGGTTGAGCATAACCTGGTGTCTGGATTATTTAGCTGCTTCCAAATGCTCCCAGATCTTTCTGCAGAGCAAAGGAGGGGAATTAAAAGCTTATACAATATCTCTGTGTACATGATTCCTTACTTGTCACATAACACTTTTTCTGATGTCCTCTTTCTATTAGACTTTAGGAGGACATGTGGCGAGCCAGCTTAATTTTTCTGACCTCACCCCCATTTTATCAGCAGGAAATGCTACCATCAATGTGATATCTAAAGGTAAGAGGCCAAGCTCTGAGCATTTGATTTTATACTTGCCGCTATTACATAGATCCTCTGTATATTAGGAAATAGGGACTCTGCAATATCTTTATATATATACATATATATATATATAATTTTTAAATTTAAATTAGAAACAAGGTTGCTTCACATGTCAATTCCAGGTTCCTCTCCGTTTCCCTCCCCTCCTCCCATGCCCTCCCACCAATGCCCCCAATATCCCCTCATTTCCCCAGGGAGGGTGAGGCCCTCCATGAGAGTATCCATAGTCTGTCATTTCATCCAGGGCAGGACCTAGACCCTCCCCCAAGAGTTCAGGGTGAGAGTGCATCTCTCATTGTTGGATGGGAGTCCAAAGTTCATTTGTATACCCGGGATAAATACTGATCTACTATCCAAGGCTCAATAGATTACCTAGGCCTCCTCACTGACACCCACATTCAGGGAGTCTTGATCAGTCTCATGCTGGATTCCCAGACTCTCTGGCCATGGGATAGTAGGCTGGCACTCCCCAGATCTATGTCTAAAATCCATATATAAGAGGGTGCATGCCATGTTTCTCTTTTTGTGACTGGGTTACCTCTCTCAGGATGCTCTGCAATATCTTAATGGTCCCCTGAGCCTCAAATGTGAGGCAGAAGCTGTGACTGCCTCTCTGTCTTCTGGCTGTTCTGTACTTACAGACCAGATTAATACCTCTGATACTTTTCTTAAATATTTGACCCATTTGTAAGCAGTCAAAATTATATATAGTATCAAAGAAATTCAAGAAAAGGATCAGGACTGGTGTAACAGCTCAGCGGGTTAAGCACTTGCCGCCAAACCTGGCAACCTGAGTTTGATCCCCCAGGACCCACAAGGTCAAAGAAGAAAACTAGAGCCATACAGATTGTCCTCTGACCTCCACTTGACCAGGACACATGCACATACAATTAATAAATCAATAAACACAAAAGATAGACAAAAGAACAAGAAGTTTCTCAGCAGCTTTAAAGTTTATGACAGGGATATTTCTTTCCCTGGTTTTGAAAAGGAGGCAGCTTTTATAGAGTACTCTTACTCCTCTTTTTGTTCAAATATGAGCTTTGTGGATGAAAAATAATTGAAACACAGGGGGATTAAAAGCAAGTTTGTGCTGTTCACAGTGCTACTAATGTAAAATCTCTTCCTTTAAATTAAAATCGTAGATTAAAAACTGTGATTCAAGTGGTTATAACTATCTAGGAAAAAGTGCACATGCTTATAATTTTAATTGAAGAAGAGAAGACAGGCTGAAAAGGAAATTCAATAGTAAAGTGCTTGCTTCAGAAACAACATTAGTCTAATCCCCAGAACCCATGGCGCGGGAAGGGGAGTCCAAACATGGTGGCTTTCTTGTAATCCCACAGGCTAGAGAGGAAGAGCAAGCAGATCCCTGGGCAGTCAGCCTCCCTAACTGTCACGTTCAAGGCCAAGTAAGAAGCCAAGGTAGACAGAACCAGAGGGACAGCATCAAAGGTTGCTGTCTAGCTGTCACACTCAAGTTCAAGCACAATCACACAGACATGTGCATCCACAACTGGGTAGTGGGGCGCACACCTTTAACCCCAGCACTCGAGAGGCAGAGGCAGGCGGATCTCTGTGAGGACAGCCTGGTCTACAAGAGCTAGTTCCAGGACAGCCTTCAAAGCCACAGAGAAACCCTGTCTAGGAAAAAACAATAATAATAATAATAATAATAATAATAACAACAACAAAACAAAACATGTGCAGCCACACCCACATGAACACTGTGCCACTTTTGAAAAGCAACTCAGCTTCCGTGGATCTTTCTTTTCTCTTTTGTGAAATGTTATACATTGTAGCAGGTTGTTTCCCAATAACTTTAAAGATCTTTTAAGTCCAGTGTGGACGGGAGGCATGCAATGGGTTGAGACTTTCAGCTCATCTGGTTCAACACTGCCGTTCTGAAACCTGGGCCCCAAAGTTTCCATGACTTGCCTCAGGCAGCACAGGTTTGGGGCTAGAACTCTGAACTCTGGCTCCCAGCCCACACCTGTTCATTCCACCAGACAT